>NW_027397065.1:30627809-30707203 GCF_003265705.2 Callorhinus ursinus | reverse complement strand
AAAAAAAAAAAAAAAAAAGGCCAACCAGTGTGGTTTCAAGCAGCACCCCTGCAGACACCCAAGTGTAGATCAGGCTCTCTATCAGAGTCTTTTAGAATTGTCTTCACCTTTTTTAATAGATGTTTTCAGAGCAGTTTTAGGTTTGCAGAAAAATTGCGCAAAGTTCCCTTGTACCCCCTCTCCCCACTCTCCCAGATTTCCCTATTATGAGCATCTTGCACTAGGGTGGCATGCTTGTTATTACTGCTGAGCCGATCCCAATATATTAACTAAGGTCCCTAGTTAACATGAGGGTTCACTCTTTGTGTTGTACATTCTATGGATTTTGACAAATGCATAGCATCTCTATCCACCAATACAGTAGCATACAGAATAGCTTCCCTGCCCTAAAAATGCTCTGTGCTCCACCCATTTGTTCCTCTCCCCTCCCCCTGGGCCCAGTTTTTTGTTCACTTTTTCATCAGTGCCGTCGTTGCAGTTTATAATGATAAAATTGTAGGATTACTGGATTGCCATCTGCCTCCCCCCCTGGACTGTAAGAAGCTTCATGGAAGCAGCCACTTCACTGGACTTTTTCTATACCACATTTTAACACCATGAACACTGTATGTTGGTTGCTTGAAAACCCTTTGTGGAATGAATGGATGGATGGATAGATGGGGAAGTGAAGTGGAGGGAAGGCAGGAGGCTGGGGGGCTCCTGGAGCGAGCTGGAGGGAGGGAGGAGGTGTCAGGGCCGGAGGAGGAGGCAGCCCCCAAATTAACTACCCATCCCAGTCACCTCCCCGTTAGGACAACAGCATGGCAAAGAGAACCTGTTCCGGAGCAAAGCAGCTGTGCCACCTGGGGTTATCGGGGCGTGAGTGCAGTCCAGCCCTGTCCCATCATGATGACAAGGATGGTGGGTGCAGAGACCTGATGTCATAGGAGCCGGGCCCTTGAAACAGCCCGACGGGGCTCAATCTATCACTGTCTTCATCGTCGTGACTTTTGGAGTCACCTCCAGATTTTTTGGCCCAGTAAATGATTAAGCAGTTAAATAAAGACGGGCTCATTAAGGAAACATGCTTCCCTGCGTATCTGCCCCAGTTACTCCTAAATTTAATCTGTCCATGAGCCAATTTCCAGGACAAACACACACTGTCTCTTTTATCTCCCGAGCCTTAACCTTGAAGCCATTCATTGCCCGTGGCTTTTCCTGCGATCTCTTTCCCACTACCCGTCTCCTCGGAGGCCTGATGAAGGGGTCCCTTCCCCCCCTCCCCCAGGCTGGCCGAGGGGCCAGCGGGTCCCGTGGGGCCGCTTAGAGAGAGGGCAGGGCCCCTGCAGGGCCTGTTCTGCCAGCAGGCAGGGCCAGGTCCATGTGAAAGCACCCTTTCTTCTCTGTCACAAGGTTGCTCCGGCCACAGGGGCTCCGGGGCATAATCGGATTGAGTTTCCTTGGCTGACAGGTTGGCTTTGTTCTGCTGTCCAGATTTGCGTCTGCTTGACTCCCTGAGTTGCTTCTCGAATGCTCTCTGACCTGGTTTCACTGAGGACACATCAGGCCTTTGCCAGGGTCCACAGGGGTGGCCAGATCCCAAGGCAAGGTGAGGGTTGGGTGAGTTTTAGGGGGAAGGCAGGCAGCAAGGAGCCAGGCCAGCCCATGCAGCATTTTCTTCTGTCAAGTCATGTGTCGCCTGCCCTGCTTTCTGTTTCCCTTCCCCGTGCCCTGAGTCCCATTTCCCTTAAAGAGGAAGGACATGCCCCTCCTTGGGCTTTCTTGAGTGGCCTAGGTGCCCCCTCCCAAGGCCCTGTGGCTCCCCTGAACCATGCGGGCATCATGTCCACACTCCCTCAGCTGGCCCAGGGTTAGGTGTACGGAAGGTTCTGTTGGTTAAAAGTATCAAGTGGAAACCTCTTTTCCCTGAGTACCAAATGGAAAGCTATTAAGAGAAGAGTTCTTTGCAGCCTAGTTGGGTCCTGGGTAATGACCCTGGCCTTGCTCAAAAAGGAAGAGCTACCCATGCCATGATGAATTTCCAGAGAGGAGGCAGGGACCCCTGAGGCTTATTCCATTGCTTGGCGCCGACAGGGCCCTGATAGCACGTGCAGCTATCACCACAGGTGGGTTGGCCTGCTCACAATGCCCCCCTCAGCTATGGTGGACAAGGGGTGTCTGTGCGGTCCCCCTGCTGGGAACAGATGCGGCCTTAGTAGCTATAGGCTGGGGTGGCCCAGCCTGAGCTCATCAGCATCCCTCCCTGGGCCTATCACCATCCTTCCCGCTGGTTATGTTGTTTGTCTGCTTTCGTGTTTTGTTTTTTAACAGGAATTGGTGGATCTGTCGAAAGGCAAGCCATGTTCCTGCCCCTCTTGAGCTAAGAGAAAGAAGGCCATACATACAGGGACATCAGGGTGAGGGTGGAGAGGTTTCTGATAGTGTTTGCCCCCTGGGACCAGTGGACGCCGGGGTCTGCTTCCTACCTGGCTTCTGGATTTATTTCTGTCAGCCAGGAAGTCCCCCTTTGTGCTTACAGTCCTTCAGGTTCTGTTTCTTTTCCTTGCATGTAAAGGAATGCTTTGGGATTCAGGAATCAGCAGGAGGCAGCTCTCTCCCTCTTGCAGGAGATGAGCAGAATGGCGGGGAGGGCAGGAGCCCGGCTGCCTGGGTTTGCCGTCCACTTGCACAATGTGCTACTCTGGGCAAGCTCCCGCCTTCTGTGCCTCACTCTCTCATCTAGAAAATGGGGCTACGGCAGTCCCCGCCTCGTGCAGGCAGTTGTGAAGGTTTAGTCAGTACCTAGGGAAGGTGCTTTGAATGGTGCCTGGTGTGTGGCCAGCTCAGTAGCTGGTAGGATTCCGTCTCCCTCGGACCCAGCGGCTTGCGCACGGAGCCTGCCTAGGCCCAAGCGTGGAAGGAAGTGGAGCAAACCCAGAGTGAGAGACTGATACTCTCTCGTGACCTAATTAGGAGGCAGCTGGAGGAGCGCAGTGCTGGTCTTGCTGGCGGAAGAGGGCCGTCCCGGGGGCCTGCTGAGTCCTGGGCAATAGGACTGCACCAGGCCACCGCCCTCAGCTCCAGCATATTGGTACATGGAGGCTGATATGGGGGCTGCTGGGCCCGGCTTGGGACAGAGAAGTGGAAAGAGCACTGGGCCCTACAACCCAGCAAGTCCACCCCCAAGCTTTCCTAGAGAAACCCGTGCACGTGTGTTCTGGGAGGCACGCACAGGAATGCCTAGCCTAGTGTGGCGTCGTTTGCGATGGCTCACAGCTTGCTACCACCCAGAGGCTCACCAGCAGGAGAAGAGATAAAGCAGGTGGGGGACGTGCATAAAGTGAACATACCATATACTCATGAGAGCGAAGTCACTGCAGCTTCATGCTTCAACATGGTGGACTGGAGACAAGGCTGGATTTAAAACTGCAAGAGGCAGAAGGGCCTAAGGTGCCGTTTTAATAAAGCTTGAAAACAAGAAAATCAAGCATTATATCGTTTAGGGACACATTTATATGTTGTAAACAGAAAAGATGAAGAGAAAGAGACCAAAATGAAATTCAGGGTGTAAGTTAGCCCTTGGTTGGGGGGGGGGAGGGGGGGCAGGTGGGGGCGCTGGATGGAGCATCAGTGCAGACCCCCACCTCAGCTCTGATCACCCCAACAGGTTCCAGTTCTTACGTCATTGACTGGTGGGGTCACAGGTGTCTTATGATCATGCTTTAGAACCTAATAGAAACTGCATACATTCCTTGGTATGAAGTATTTCATAATGAAACATTTTAAAAAGAGAACATTGGGCTTGATTTTACTGTTAGAGGTGTTTCTCCCCACCTACCTTCACTCTTTGCTTTACCCTTCTTTTTTTTCTTTTATTTTCTTCCTTTCCTTTCTTCTTTTTCCTGTTCTTTTGTTTTGTTTTGTTTTTTAATGAGCAAGGATAATTTTGCCTCTGAAAAGATAAACAATTTCAGAGCACTGGGCTTGCAGTAGCCCCCTCCCAGTCCCACTATGGCCCGGATGCCTACAGGCCTCCCTGCTGCTTCCATTCTTGTCCCCTCCACTTGGGCCTCTACTCAGCCCCAGAGCCATCTTTGAAACCATCAAACTTACTGGACTTCCTGAAAGCCTGAGGCCATCTGGGCTCCTCTTCTCTTCTTCAGCCACGTCAAACCCTGACTGTAGCCAGACATAGGGTTCCCTGAACCAAAGACGTCCTCTTGCTTCCGGGCCTTTGCTCAGGCTGTATTTGGGAGAGCAAGTCCGGTCTGGGTAGCTTTGTTGAGTCTCAGAGCACAGCAGTCCCGGGCGGACCAGGTTTGGGCTACTTCCCCAGCTGTGAATTCAGCCTGGATTGATGTTCTTGTCCCTGGCTGATTCTGCAGGGACCATTTCACATACCTCCTCCTCCAGGAATCCTTCCCTGATGCCCACCCTCTGTTCTCACAGTCCCTCGACTAACAGCTGTCAGGGCAGCCTGAACTTTCCACAGTGCTTTGAAATGTTCTGTATCTGTGTCTCCTCCACCAATTCAAACTCCCCAAAGACAAGAACTGGGTCTTAGTTTTATTTTTTGTTTCAGTAGTGACTGCACAGACTCTGGCACTGTGTCACTCGAATGTGAGCTCCACGAGGGCAGGGATTTTGTCTGTTTTGTTTAGCTATGAATTCCAGAGGCCTAGAACAGTGCCTGGAGCATGTAGACGTGCCATAAATGTTTATTGAGTGAATGGAGGTTAAAGTCTACTGAGGGGAATTCTACCACTTACTAGCTGTTTGAGCTTGGGGCAGACCCTTGACCCTCTCTGAGCCTCCCTGTCTTCCTAACTGGGGATATTAATAGTACTACTCTTGAAGGGTCACTAGGGGGATGTGTGGAAAGGCATGTGAAAGTGCCCAGCAAATGTCAGACACGCAACCCGAGCTGGTTGCATATGAATTTAAGTCTGACCCCAGAGGCCAGGGACAAAGCCTGAGGGCTTTGAGGTTGGCCATCTGAGTTCAGAGTCTCCTGTCACCCTCCCTGTGTGGTCCACGGGTAAAGGGATCACAGATTTGTGCTGCTTCTCGTCGGCCAAGGGCCGGTGACCTCTGGGGCTCACCTCTGACTGCCGGGTCAGCGATCTATTGTGCTGGGGCTGTCAATGGCTGGGCGGCTCCATCGAGTCCCCAGAGCCCAGCTGGTCTGTGTGGCCACGGTCATGGTCCCCACTCCCTGCATGGCTCTTTCTTGAAATAGAGGCAAACTCTCGCAGCCACAGACGGCTCCTAACTCAGCCAGCTGTCTGGCCATTCTTTCAGGTCCCTTTGAGTCCTGAAATGCTCGAAAGGAGAAAGAGTGGGGGTAGGATCACGCAGAGCTGGGATCCAGTGCTGCCTTCCCCACTTCTGGCTGTGGGACCCTGGGCAAGTGGCTTCACATCCCTGAGCCTTAGTCTCCACGTCTGCGAAATGGGGAAACAGAAATAACCAATGGGGCTTTTGTGAGGAGTAGGGGCAATGCACAGAAGATTCCTGGTGCAGTTGTGCTCGCTGAAGAGTTATATAAATATCAAGTATATGACATAATATGAAAATATAAGATGTGATAGTTACATAATCAAGAAGGTGACGACGCATTTCAGTGGACGACTGACTACCTTATGTGGAACTGAGTGTCAAGGAGCAGAAGGAAGCTCTATGCACGTGTGCTGGTGCATGTGTGTGTCTGTGTATTTATATATCGACAGACATGTATGATATATAAATATACGCTTTGTACTATATAAGATAAAATGACATCACAGGGAAAATACACATGTTTTATCGAGCATATTTGTATAAAGGAATGAACAAAGAAACATTTAGGATGCCACCTCAGGGGCATCATGCAGCCTAAACATAGGCCATTGTCTTCCTGTTGCTAATACCCAAAGAAAGGGCTCCTGGTCATGGCCTCCCAGCTCCGAGGTGCCTGCTCCTCTGTACCACACTGTCCCGCCTTCTTGTTGCCACCATGCTGGCCCTTTCCTGTCCCTCACATCAGGACCAGTCTCCCTGGGACAGGCCTTCATAGCCCTGCTGATTTCTCCTTCAAGGCACGTGTCACGGTTGATATTTTACAGTTATTTGTAATTGTCTGTTTACATGACCAAACCACCAGACTGCACTCTTAGTTGAAATGAGGGCAGAAGTGCCATGGGATTTTGCTTTCCATTTTACCCCAGCACCCAGTTGGAGTGTGTGGTACAGTGTAGATGCTTGATTGGGTGGATGGAGGGATGGACGGAGGGGTACCACAGACTAGCCCTTGAGGAACTTACTGTCCATGTGGAGTGACAAGATCTTGACCCAGAAGATGGTTAGTAGTAAGTCAAGGCACTTTGTGGTCAAGCGTCTTGCGCCCAGTGGTGGAAGGACCTAGTCTTGTGAGAGGAATGTGGAGGGGAAGGACCTGTGGCTGACAAGGGTGGAGGAAGGCTGGCAATCATCCCACTGACGGACTGCCCTTGTATGTGTGAAACAGGAGATAGCTTCTCAAAGACCCAAGGACAACTGCTTTCAACTGTGAACGGCCTATGCCTTTATTGAAACTCAGTGCTGTATTGGTTTTCAGTTCTTCCAGTCTTTAGTGTCTGTTTCTCTTGCCAGGCCCTGTGCCAGGTTCTAAGGACAGAGACAAACCAGAGGGTCCTTGTCTGAGAGCCTCAGAGTCTGGGAGACAGATCTACAAACACAGAACAGCCCGGTGGGCCACAGCAGAGGGCTGTGAGCACAGAGGGGTGCAAAACAATGGAGCCACTTTGGTGGGAAAGGATCAGGGACGAGGCTGATTTCCAAAGGATCTGTAGGGGTGTTCTGATGGAGGAAGAAGCACCGGCAAAGTGGAAGGACCAGGTGAGAGCTCGTGGCTTCTTGGCCCGAGTGCCCACTGCTCATGGAGAAGGTGAAAGATAAGGCTGGGAAGTTTGGTGGGCCCCACTTGGTGGGCCAAGGCCTTAAGCTTTGTTTTGAAGGTGACAGGGAACTCTTGAAGATGTTTCGGCAGCCGGGAGACCTGGTCAAGCGTGAGGCAGGGTGGAAAAGGGACAGAAGTGTATGGAACGGAGGTGGGGAGGCTGGCTGGAAGGACATGGCAAGTTTGAAAGTGGTGAAGTTCAAAATAGAGGATCAAAGGGGGATGCCCCAAATATCTCAGACAGGACATCCTCATTTATTCATCTCTAAAAGTAGAGGGGAGGCAGGTAAAGATCTTTCATCCCACCATCCAGAGCAACCCATGGGAATGGGTGGTTGGTGATCATCCTTGGGCTACTCCAGGGAACTCAGAAAATCCAATCACTTTGCCCCCCAGTGAATATGGCACTTAGCAATGCTGTCTGTCCTTGGGTCCTCTGGGCCCCCAGATGCAGAAAGCAAGGGCACACCACACAGAGCTGCAGAGGGGGCTGGGCAGAGCGCTGGGCCGGGCTTCTGCAGGGAGGAGGGGAGGAGAGGCACTTGGTGGGCCGGTGTGGGGCGGGGGTGGGGGGGTGTTTGGCATGGGGAAGGGAAAGAACCCGAAAGAATGAGGACCTTAATGCTTGGCATGATCCAAAAGAAAAAAAGGAAGAAAAGTGGGGAATGCAGAGAAAAGGCCCAACTACGAAGACAGGCAGGATTTTCTATTTCCAAACGGGTGCGGGGAAGAAGATTTCAGAGGGAACACAGTTGCCAGGACAGTTGGAGAGAGATGACTCAGGACTACATGACAACAGGTAACATGGTACTGAGGGGTTGGGGCATGTATACAGCTTTATCTCCTAAAACAGTTTTTAATAAAGGAGACACTCTAGGGCCAGAATCATAAATACATGCCCCCAGGACAGGGCAGGTCATATAAAGGAGGGAAGTGGGCCACGTGTTCAGAACACGGTAGCTCCAGCCTGATGGTCGACTGCCGGTGACACCAGGCGACACCAGACTGTCGTGTCCCAGAGAGAGTAGAAAGGGGTGGGGACTGTGGCCAACTGGAGACCACAGGGCCAGCCCGAAGGAGCAGCACCAGGTCAGTTCCCATGGCTTCTTGCCATGGAGGAACACACACCCAGGGTGGCCATGGTTTTGGATGTTTCCCCCCAAATTCAGAAATTTGGATTTTTATGATTTGCAAGTTACAGCAACTAGTTTAGATATTTTTCAAAACATCGTGCTGTCTACTCTGTACAAATGAGTGACACCCATCCAACCTGTGGCATACCCCTTTCCCCCTGGGCAAACCTTGCAATCATCAGAAAATGCACAGTATGTGGGTCCTGCGGCCTCCAGCAGTGTGCACACCTCTTCCCAGAGGAGGCCTGGAGGCAGAACTGGGCTGGGGGTCCGGGTGTGGCATTTATGTCTAATGGGGATCCTTCAATCTCTCCAGGCCTCAGTTTACCCTACCTATATAATGGCAGGAAGATCTCTAAGGGCCCCTTCGGCTAAAATTCTCTTCTCTTTTCTCCACTTCCCCAGATCACTACCAACTTCCATCAACTGAGACTCTACTATGTGCCAGGCCCGTGCTTCCTCTCCCAAGATCACACGGCTATTAATGTGGCGGAGGCTGGCTTCCAAACTAGATCTGTCTGACACCAAAGGTCATGGGCTGAAGCACTCTATTCTACTGTTTTCAGTGAAAGCGAATCATTAAATAATTCAGGTCATGCTCAGGGGACAGGGAAATACATTCAGTTGCTTTTAAGGCTGCTACCCGATTTCTAGCAGACCTAAACAGCTATTTTTGGTAGCTCATGGGCCTGTATAGATATTTGAGGATTCTCTCCAGCCCTTCCAAAAGGCAAGGGACTGGAGAGCTTTAACAGAAGGAGAGAGCAATGAACAATAAATACCAGACGCCCTAGGGGTCTCAGCTTGGCAGCCTAACGGGGGCCCACACGGGCCTGGGCAGGCCCGTGGGGCGTCAGTTTGCATGAAGGGGTGACTCTTAATGCAGCTTGCGCTTGCTCCTTTATTCGAATGCGGGCCTTTGGGACGGAAACCAGCAGGCCTATTTAATTAAAATGCTCCCCCCCCACCAAATCGCTTTTTCTTCAGTGATTTCAAACGTCACCTCTTTCTCCTCAGTTGATGAAGTCAGAAACGTGTGATTCTCCTTCTCTTCCTTTCCCTCAAGCTCCACATTCAATCCGCTGCCAAATTCTGTGGCTTTCCCTGAACTTGTCTTGTGAGTATGTTAACTTCGTGCATCTGCACCTGCACTCCACAGCCTCCCACCGCTCTCCACATTGCCCCTTGCTCCTTTCCAATCTATTCTTGATACGGCCGGAGGAATTCTTATAAAAATGCAGATCTGGCCTTGTCACTCCTCTGCTTAAAAACCTGCTGGTGGCTCCCCAGGGCACCATTAAAAAAACCCAGGCTTCTCTCCCTGACCTACAAATCCCTCCATTACCCGGCCCTCACACGCTATGTTCCAGCCACCCTGGCCTATTTTCAGTGCTTCAGATACTTTGAATTCTTTCTGGCTTTGGAGTCATACAGACCTGGATTTGAGTCCCTGTAACCTTGGGCGAGTGGCTGCACCTCTTGGAGTCCCATTCTGCCCATCTCTGAAATGGGTATAATCGTGTGGTGTATGTCAAAGGCTTAAACAATACATCTGTGGGGCACTCTTTTGCTTGAAACCTGTAGGTTTCCCATGGAAAAGGAGGTGAGAGGGATTAATTTAGTCTGCTGACAATTTTCTTTGCATTCTCTACTTTAACAACAGAATAACTCCGAGACGTTCATAAATTTTGGCTCCTTTTTAAGTGGGTTATACATACAACCAAATATCAGCTACTTTCCCCTTTGTTTTTAATTACAAAGTCTGTGCCACCTTACTTTGAACTGTGTTAATTAGTTGCTCAACAGATATGAATATTTTGTGTTTTTAGATACAATGAGGCTATTTTTCAAGAAGTCGCTTGTCGTGCCCCTTTGCTTTCCCATGTGGCTTCCTTTGCTTCTGACTTCCCTGGTCCTGGCCGCTCACACCCCGACCCCACCCAAGTTCACCCAGAAGTTAGGTGCATCCTGCACTTCTTCCCAGGAGGCCCCGTTCCCGGGCATGTAGTTGCTCCTGGGCAGTCTCCTTATTCTCAGGAAGCAACTGGAACCCCACTCCGCACTCCCCTGCATGTACAGCACCACCTTCCTCTGTCTGCTCAGCGAGGCCAGGTCTGGGCTGATGAGGCGGCTTCAGGAATGAAAGCAGAGAAAGGGCCGCGGAAAGTGGAGAGAGGAGGGAAGTGACTATTGGAGCAAGAGCATCTTCTCATTCGCCTCCGGGTCCCCTTTCTGTTCTGATTGCTTTATAGCTAATGTGGTACTAATGATGATGGTAATGGTCATAGTAACAACAACAACAAAAATAAGAGTCAACATTTAAAGCTGTGATTCTCGGGGAGCCTGGGTGGCTCAGTCGGTTAAGCATCTGCCTTCAGCTCAGGTCATGATCCCAGAGTCCTGGGATCGAGTCCTGCATCGGGGCCCCCGCTCAGCGGGAAGTCTGCTTCTCCCTCTGACCCTCCCCCCTCCTTCCCCTCCTCCCTGCTCTCTCGCTCTCTCTCCTCTCAAATAAGATTTAAAGCAGTGATTCTCAACATGGGGAGATTTTGCCCCCCAGGGGACTTTGGGCAATATCTGGAGACATTTTTTGTTGTCACAACTTGGATGGGGGTGCTGTTGGCATCTAGTGGGTAGAGGCCAGAGATGCTGCTAAATATCCTACACTGCACAGGACAGCCCCCACCCATACACACACAGCAAAGAATTATCTGGCCCCAGATGTCCATAGCATCAAGGTTGAGAAATCCTGGTTTATTGCATACTTACTATGTGATGAGAGCTAGGCTAGGGGTTCTATGTGCATTATCTAATTTAGTCCTCAGCGCTGTTCTTTGAGCTAGGTAGTATTATCATCACACCCACTTTATAGATGAGGACACTGAGGCTTAGGGGGGTGAAGTGACCTGCTCAAGATCCACAGCTGTGGAGCCCTAGAGGGAGCACTTGAACTCTGGTCTGCTTGACTCCACTACCCCAAATGGTCTCTGGTTCCCCCTTCTCTCTGCTGTCCCTGTGACTGAGTGCCAGTGGGTCAACTGACTTCATGCTATAGCAGCAGATGGGGTGTCTAATACAAACCACGTGCCAAAGACTTGTGTGGGGTGGCGGGGAGGGCCTGGTATGATAGTGGCACCTCCCAAGAACCTCTGGGATAGCAGAGGGGAGGTCTCCTTCTGATGCCTCCAGGCCCTGAGCTCCTCGGTGGGGCCGGAGAAGGGGAGTGACAAGGGGGCAAGGGTATCTTCCTCTCTGCACCCAGACACCTGGCTCAGGCTCAGCTTCTGAGCTGGGATGAGCTGGGATGCTGGCAGCAGAAGGGACACGTGAGAGATGGATCCTGTTAGTCTGATGTGACATTTCCAAGCCAAAGGTGGGCTGTTCTGTACTACAGCTGGGAATATATATTTGCATTCTGTGTGTGTGTGTGTGTGTGTGTGTGTGTTTGAGATCACCTGTGTGTGTACTTATCTGTGTGTGTCAGAATGGATCTATGGATATGCATGTAAGTATGGAAGTGGCTGTGTGTCTTTGTGCATTTGTCTCTTTGTGTATGTGGTGTCTTTCTTTCTCTCTGTATTTGCCTGTGTCTGGATACCCAGGCTGACATGTCTGCCTGCATGTTTAGCTGTGTGTGAACGCTGCATGAACACGTGTGCACATATATGCAGGTGGCTGTGAGCATGGTTATTGTGTCTATGTGTGTATGAAGTGACATGAAGGTGTGTTGCTGTTTTTATGTGTACATTTTTCATGGGGTGCGTATGTCTATATGTACAGCTCTGTGTTGGAGTCAGTGTGTCTGGTGTAAATGTATACTTGTGAGTGTGTAGGCCACGTGTCTGTGCATACAAATGGAGATGACTGTGCTCAGTGATTGTGTGTGTGTGTGTGTGTGTGAGACTCTAGGATATTACCAACACAGAAGAAGCTGCAAACGCTGCCCCTCATTTGTTCCTTACAGCTTCCAAGAGTCTCAGCACCTTAACCTCTCCTTAGATTAGAGGAGGTCACCAGGGGGAGGAGAAGCGACCCAGGCTTTCCCTCTCCTCCCCCCTTGCCCCAGCTGGCTCCCATGGTGCTAGCTGTCAGGGACAGAGGTCCTCGGGCCTTGCCCCCCTGCCAGTCAGTCACTGAGGCTAAACATTTACCGAGGCCTGAGGCCGTGTTTGCTTAAACTCTAGGGTCACTGCACACATGCAATTTCTGGTTCAAGTGCTTTGCTGAGGAGAGCAGGTGCCAGCTTAGCAAGTTACCTGGGGTTGCAGTTTCCCTCCATGAAATAGGCTGGCTTAATCAAGGTTTGCTCCACCTCAAGAAGAATGTAACCTTGGCAATGCATTCACTGCCCTGTTCTTTTAAAACAATGTGTGCTGAACTCTGGTATTTTTGCCGCGTATCTGTACATCTTCTACAACTGTTAACTTACTTAGCATTAAAAAAAATTGACCTCTTTTAAAAATGTAAATACCTATTTAAGCTTTAGTCAAAGCAATTATAACTAACGTAAGCAAGGGTTAGCTCTGCTGATTACAAATTTGAATTAAAAATGTATTTCGTACATACTAAAATAATAAGCTTTGATTCCTACACTCCCCAACATCACCTTGCTTGCCCCACGTTGGGATGAGAATGCTTCTGCCGTGCCCTCTGGTCTTCTGCTTTAAAGGTAGCCGGCTGTGTGGAGGTTCTCATTTCCATACAGCTTGCTCAGGGAGACACTGTTTGCATACAAACGGGCAGGTCTGGTGTACCTGCCGTCAGGGGAGAGAGGTTTCCACATCCGCGATGGAAAATGCTTTGTTTCCTGGGTCAGGGCAGCCTGGGGATGCAGTGCGGGCCGCTGACTGCAAGGGAGCTTCTGTGGGAGCTCGGTGCCTCCCCCTTCTTGGTCTGGATCCTCCCCTGGGGACCCGGCGGCTCAGTGGTGTCATTGCCTTGGTGATCCTGCGCAGGGTTGCAGGCACAAAATTCCCCTTGCAGGTGGAGAGGCTAGAAGGGGAGGAGAGAGTGGGGTGGGGAGGGGGACAGATGCCCAGACAGATGGGCCTGGCCGCCAGCTCTGCCTGGCCTAATGAATTTCCTTCTCCGGCCCTCAGGCAGGTCAGTAAATGAGACCAGCGACAGCATCTGGGATGATTCCAGGATGAGGCTAATAAATCAGGCCTAGGATGAATCCTGCTTCCCTGGAGATGGAGGGAGGCGGGCCAGGCAGAGGAAATCTGGGAGGGACCTTTGAGCCTGGCAGCAGCCAGCCTTTGGGTGAAGGAGTTGGAAGGAAGTCCCTCCGGACAGGTCGGTGGCCTGGGAGGCGATCGGTGGGCATAGTGAGCTTCTCCCGCTGGTCTGGCTTACTGACCTCGGGGCCTCAGCACCACAGTGACCTTCCACACTCCATTCCTCCCTATAGATCCACTGGGCTCAGGAAAGGTACTGATTCCTCTTTGGGGAGGTCTTCCTGGACCCCGAGGGGCCCCATCCATGTGTTCCTAAGGGCCGCCTCAGCCCACGGACCACACCGAGGCTGTGGTTTTTCTGCCTGTCTTCTGGAAAGCAAGCTTGTAGGGGTGGAGACGGCCTACACCCCTGGTGCCTGGTGCAGTGCCTGGCACCTAGTAGGGGTTCCTCGATAGTAGTTGAAGGACAGAAAGGAGAGAGGTGCCACAGGCCGCAAGGGTTCTTACTTCACTAGGGCAGCAAATGGAGCCTGCTGATGGAGGCAGGAGGCGGGCGTCTGTGCCACTCTGGCAACCCGCGACCCTGGGGACACTCTGACGCTCACGGCTGGCCCCACCACTAACAGTCTGCGGATTCACTTCCCTGAGCCTCTAGGCTCCTGTCTGGGTAATGTGAATCCAATAGGTAAGCTCTTTGGAAATGCTTTGATAAGCATCGAGTTTTCACACCTGCCAAGTGTCAGCTGTGAAATCACACAATCCCTGAGCTGAAGGAAACATGAGAGAATATTTCCTTTACCTTCATTTTGCAGACGAGCAAGCTCACTCCCAAGAAGGGCAGGGAACTTGCCCTCCCTCAGACAATCTTGTGGAGCATGGCACTGATGGCCCAAGTTCTAGAACCAAACAGCCCGAGCCAGAACCTGGCTCGTGGCTCATGGCTGCGTGCCTGAGTCAGCCACTTACCCCCTAAGCCCCCGCTGTCTGGTTTGTAAGATGAGAGTCCAAATGGTACCTACCTTATGGTGTGGTCCAGAGTATGAAGTGAGGGTATTCCAAAGACCACATTTTTATTGATTGCCTACGATGTGCCAGGCACCGTAGAATTGGAAATTCAGCAGTCAACAGAGCAGGAAAAGAAAGCTCTGCCTGCAGGAGGCATATATTCTAGACTATAGGAATAAACAATGGATAAGATGTTTTTTTAAAATTAAAATCTTGAGTATTTAGTGATTCTTTTTTTCTCTGTGGGATACATCCATTTACAGCATGGGCCAGACCGTATAAATACACGATGAAACGAGAGGTGCAGAAAGCATACTTAGAGAAGCCAACAAGTTCACTTTCTACATCCAGGGATAAAGAGTTAAAATTATAAAAATAAGACACACACACCGTTTTGAAATGTAAAATAACTTTCACATACACAGGTGCGTGGAGATGTTCACACAGGCTAGGGAGCACGTGTGCACACGTATCTGCATGCATGCATGTATGCACGAGTGTGTGTGTGTGTGTGTGTGTGTGTGTGTGTGTGTGTGTGTGTGTAGAGAGGGTGGGGTTTGCAAGGTCAGGCTGGAGAGGGCCTTCTGGAGAAGGTCTTTTGAGTAAAGCCCGCTTAGCACAGGGCTGGCGCGGAGGGTGTTCAGCCAAGGGAGCTCTTAGTGTCACTGAAGAAGCAGATCCACCTCCTCTTTGCATCACTGTGGGTATAAAGCACATTTCTGTTTCTGTCACGTGTTCCTCCCCTCCCCTAGCCCACCAGGCATTACTGACTTCCTCCCACTCTCTCGACTTTGCACCTTCTGGGGTACAAGTCCTTCCCAGGCAAAGTCAGCCGTCGCATAGCAGAGGCACATGTGAGTGTGAGTGTTCGCATGACAGCGCGGGCCTGTGCCCGATGTGGGAGCGTGTGTGTGCGTATGAGTGGAAGCGTGAGGTCTGCATTCAAGGACACAGACGTGCTCTGTGCTGACTGGATTTGTGGCTATAAATGGGGCTGCGCCAGGGAGAACAGGCATGAATCTGCGTGTGCATATAGCGTGGCTGTGTGCCCCGGCGCACACGGTACCCGGCCTTCTGAAGACCAGGGAGCAGACCTAGGTGGGAGGGGCTCCTCTGGGACTGGATTTCAGATGAAAACAGAAGGGCTCTGGGCTCAGCCACGAATTCTGGGCTTTGCCATTCCAGGCCCAGCTGGGTGAAATTCAGTCTAGGGAAGGGCTGGAGAATAAAACCTATGAGAGGTTGTGGGACCAAAGTGAGTGTGGCCCATGTGTGGGCAACATCTCCACGGAGAACTCCCCGGGAGAGGCAGACTGTGGCACTGAACGAGGGCATCCATGGAGGAGGCCCCCATCTCAGCCTCACATGTCCTCAGGAACACACAGCAGGTAGTCCTGGCTCCGTCCCCAGCGCCCCTTCTCTCTTGGGAGGGAGCTAACCCTTCTCATGATCTGTGTGGGGTCCACTTAGCGGCCTCATGGTCCCCTGAATACTCCAGGCCCCCAATATCTCTCTGTGAATGTGTTACCTCTTGATTCTTGAGTTGAACAGCTTGCACATCCTGTCACCAGAGAGGGACTAATGACCTCCTTCCTCAGTTCCCATTCAGAAACTCCTAGAGAAGCTCTCTGATTGCTCTGCATTGGACCGATCACAACTGGGACTTGAAGTAGGCATGTACAGTGACTGGCTCAGTTTGGGCCAATCAACAGGGATTGGGGAGTGGGGTTCTATGAGATATGGCCTCTCTAGCTAGAGGACCGTGGCTGGAGTGGGGACAGAGTAGTTCCCAGGAAATGGGCCCGGCACTGGGTAGGTAGGATGATAGTTTTCAGTTACACCCAATCTTCAGCCCAAATGCTTGGATTTCCTTCAGAGGTTTATATTCACTGGACCCCAAGAGGTGTTTCAGTCTCCAGAGGCTCCTGTTAAAACTACTGAACTCACACTGAAGTTGAAATTTGCTACCAAGGAGCTGAAATCCTATGAGAATAGGATAAGACCCCAGATGCCTATCTGGGATGGCTTTGCAGTTTGGCTCCAGGGCCTGCCAATGCCTGCTTAAAACATAAAGAAAAACAGCTTGGGGAAACACAGGCTTTGGAGTCAAGCAGACCTGGGATCAAATCTCTGCCCACCTCTCCCAAGAGCTGGTTCTGTGGCCAAGGGCAAGTTACCTCATCTCTCTGAGCTCCTGTAAAAATCAGGAAATGAAAGCAACGGAGCTGTTATGAGGCCTCCAGATGAGGCCAATTACCTCATCTGCTGCTTATAGGTGCTCACGAAACAGGTGCAGCAGGGCGTTTTCTGCAGGTCAGCCTGGTTGGTCCTTATCCTCTGATGGCTAGACCACAAATCTTGTGAGCTAACCAGAAAATGAGGCCACTTCTCCTGGGGGAGGCAGGTACCTTGTTTCCTGATTTCCCCACTGGGTTCGGGGCAGCAGGGAGAAGCAGAACAGGCACAGGCTCTGAAGTCAGACAGAACTGGGTGTGACCCTGGGCAGGTCACTTCTCCTCTCTTGCCTGATCTGTCGTTCTTCCCTCAGTAGCGCGTGTGAGGATTCGATGCATTAACACGTGCACCTGCCCAGTCACTGATTTTTAAAAACCATATTGAGCACCTACTATTCGTTCAGTTATTTGGCAGTTATTTAGGAATGGCCTCCCATGTGCCGGGAACCCTACCAGGTGCTCGCAGTCATGTACATAACAGACTGTCTCTCATCATCACAGTCTGGCGTATGTGACGGAGATAGACAATCAATAGATATGTAAATATCTGATGTCAGGTAGAGACATGTTCTTTGAGGAAAAACAAAGGGTATGAGGATAGCAAGCAATGGGGGGCGGGTGTGGAGCAGAGGGTGTGATAGGACTTCAAATACTGTGTACCAGCTGATGGAATCGCCAGGGGTACCCAGTTAGAGACCCAGTGCCTTCCTTCTAGGAACAGGCATCCCCGTGGGGAGGCAGACAGAAAGCAGACGGTGTGATTGGACTGGAATGGAAGCGTGCAGAGTAATGCTCACGACAGACCCGCGGGCTTAGTGAGTCCTGGCTCGGTCCCCAGCGCCCCTTCTCTCTTGGGAGGGAGCTAACCCTTCTCATGATCCGTGTGGGGTCCACTTAGCGGCCTCATGGTCCCCTGAATACTCCGGGCCCCCAAGCCTCTCTTGGGACACCTGTGGGACCCCGCTCCCCTCACCCTCTCCCACTCACCTGCCAGCCCTCCTCCTCCAGTGCGCCCCGGGCAGAGAGGCAGGCAGGAGGGCTTCACATTCAGTGAGTTAGAGTCAGAACCGATTCTCATCTGGCTCGGTGCCTGCTGGGTGCGTGACCTTGGGCAGGGCCCTTGACTTAGCTGAACCTCACATTCCTCATCTGGGAATGGGGATAATGATGGCACAGAGTGAGAGTGTCTCTAAAACTCCTGTCGCCGGGGTCCAGCCAGCGACAGTCCCCACTCCCTGGCCCTTCTTCTCCAGCCCCCTCTCCTCCCCCTCCCCCTCTGCCCTTGTTTGTGCTACCACCTGGCAAACAGGTCTGTGTTCCCCATCAGCATTCCATGAGATATTGAGGGCAGGAGAGGGTGTGGCGTTTTGAGTCAGAAAACAAAGTATGTGTTGGCTTTGTCATTCAGCTGTGGGAACTGGGGCTCTCCCCGGCCCTCTCTGTCCTAACTCCCTCATCTGTCAGTCACGACGGAGAGTAACTCCCGCCTCCCAGGCAGATGGCGTGGTCAGTGACTATAATGCAGAGGCAGGGCCTGGAACATCTCAGATGCCTGACAAGTGGCGGCTGCTGTCTTTCATTTCCTGGCCCCAGCGTTTCATCTGAAAATGAGGGACGTGTCTTCGGCACTGGCCATGTGGTAGGCTTTACCTATATGATCCAACCTTGTGCGGTTTGTATTTTCATGATCTGCCTTGTATTTGAGGTAACTGAGCCCAGGGTGCTATATAACTTGCCCGGAGTCCCCTCAGTTAGTAAGTGATGGGTTCAGGATCCAGAGCCCAGCCTCTGGCTCGAGGCAGATCTGGCCATCGGTCCCCCGTGGTATTGCCTTCCTCCTGTACGTCACATCGGTCTGACCGTTGTTGTTCTGGGCATGGCACCCACGCACTCTGAGAAGAAGCTGCATGGAGGGCCCCGAGGAGGGCCCATCAAACTGCTCTATCCCGGTGCACCCTTTGAATGCTCTGCAGAGCGTCTGTCACTCCTACCGTGTCAGGCACGGTGCCAGATTCTCCGTGAGGCCCTCCCTGCCCTCGAGGAGCTCAGGGTCTGGGGGCACAACATCCTAGGGTGGCTGAGCAGAGCTGAGCAGCTCCAGCACTGCAGAGCCGTGTGCCTTTGGGTAGGTGTCTGAGCCTCAGTTTCCCCATCTGCGAAAATGGGATAGTACTATAAGTGCCCCCCGGAGGGTTGTTTGAGGGGTGAGTGACTATGTGGAAAGCACTTAGAAAAGCAGGGAGTGCCCAGCCCGGTCGCTGTTAGAGTAGCGAAAAGCCAGTATGCTCTTCTCTGTGCATGGGGCAGAATGGCATGTGTGCTCAAAGATGAGGCCCCTGCCAACAGGCAGACCAGGAGGTTTATTAAACACCTATTAAGTGCCCCGTACTAAGCCATTATAATCCCATCCGATCTTTACAGTAACTCTGTGAAGTCTTGCCCAAGGTCACACAGTGGGGCGTGAGGGAGCGCAGGCTCATCTCACTGCACCTGTGTCCCCTAGAAGAAGGGCTTTTCAGGGATGAGCCTTTGCTCCTTGGCTGGACTTGGCATGGTGTTGCTAGCCAAGCCTCTTTTCTTTCCCTTGTTGGCTTCTTGTCTCTCACGCCCCAGGCCTGGTCCCCAAGGATCCGTTGCAGGATCTGCTCTTCTCATCGAGGAGCTTGTCTACTCTCAGAGCTCCCGATGGGACCCCTCTTATTTCAGGTTCCATGTTCCTCAGTGTGTCTGGCCCATTTCCCCCAGATGCCACACAACTAAGTACAATCGAGCAGGGTCCCATTAAGAACTCATCATTGTGCACCAGAACCTTCTTGTCGCTCCTGTCACCATCCATAGCCACTCCCGTTCATGTTCCCCAGGGCCCCAGCCTCGCAGTTTAGCTGACCAGCTTGACTTCCATCACCTGAGCTCCCCACCATCTGCAGCCACGTGCAGTTGGTCCTATCTATTATCACTGTAAGAGTCGGCCCTTCTCCCTCCCCTGCCACCAGCCCAGCTGGGACCTAGCCTGGCCCACCCCATACCCAGCTTAGGTCTTATTTAAAGCCACTTCCGGGGCACCTGGGTGGCTCAGTTGGTTAAGCAGCTGCCTTCAGCTCAGGTCATGATCCTGGAGTCCCGGGATTGAATCCCGCATCGGTCTCCCTGCTCAGTAGGGAGTCTGCTTCTCCCTCGGACCCTCCCCCCTCTCATGTGCTCTCTCTCTCTCTCAAATAAATAAATAAATAAATAAATAAATAAATAAATAAAATCTTTAAAAAAAAAAGCCACCTCCTCCTCTGTTCAACATTCCAGTGTCTCAGATACCTGATGACAAGAAAGACCCTCCTCAGGTGCCACCTTGACTTTGCCACATTCCTTCTTTGAACACTACCTTTATTCCTGATTCTTGCAGAAAACAAATTCATTTTTCTCCTATTTATTCAAGAAGCAGCTAATGAAAATGAAAACCTATTGTATTAGTCAGGGTTCTCCAGAGAAATAAAACCAATGGGATGTTTACGTATGTATATCTGTGTGTGTGTGTGTGTGTGTGTGTGTGTGTGTGTGTGTGTGTGTAGAGAGAGAGAGAGAGAGAGAGAGAGAGAGAGAAGGGAAGGAGGGAGGGAGGGAGGAAGAGGAAGAGAAATTTATTATAAGGAATTGGCTGACAAGTCCAAACTCTGCAGTGAGGGCTGGTAGACTAAAGACCCAGGAAAACCAGTGGTGCAGATGAATTCCAAAGGCAGTCTTCTGGTGAATTCCCTCTTGGTTGGAGGGCAGTCTTCAACTGATTTGATGAGGCGCACCCTCATTATAAAGGGCAATCTGCTTTACCCAGAGTTCACTGACTTAAATGTTATTCTCATCCAAATACCCTCCAAGTTGATACATAAAATTAACCATGACATCTATTATCTGCCCAGTGCTCTGCTCTAGGCTAAGGAGAATATCAAAGAAAAAAAAAAAGATTCCTGACATCCCACAGCTCAAAGTTTAGTGAGGATCCAGATTCTGTTACCACTCTCAGCTCCCTGCACAATCCCCTCTCAATCCTGGCTCCTGGACATCGTGCTGTCCTGAAGGAGACAACCATTTCTATCTTCCTAGCACTTGACCCACTGCTCCCCTGCTCCTACCACCTACTCTAGGAATCCTGCCATCCTCCAGAGCAGGAGGGACCATGTGACCCAGACCTGCCCTGGGAGTTTAGAAATGAATACTTAAAGTAAGGGGCAGAGAGTCCTTCTGTGTGGTAAAGCTGAGACATGTGAGCTTGGGTCCTGATAGCTGCCCTGGCTCCTGTCCTGTAGAGTTGATGTGGCTAGAGAAGCAACAATGAGAGATGAGGACAGAATGTTCTGGTGATACTTCAGTAGCTGATTCTGCTTCTCCCTGAGACGCAGCCTTACCCATATTTTGGTTACATAAGCCAGTAGTACACCTTTACCCACGTGTCTCTGTCTTACTCTAGCACATCAGTTCTCAAACAGGGATGAGTTCGCCCCCCCAGGGGACATCTTGGCAATGTCTGGAGAGGTTTTTGATTGTCACATTCATGGGATCTTAATGGCATCTAGTGGGCAGAGACCAGGGATGTTGTAAGCATCCTACAATGCACAGGATAGTCTCCTGATCAAAATGTCAGAGACATCAGGAAACCCTGCTGGAGCAGACCTCCCAACGAAGACCATCCCCACTATTCAGACCACTTCCCATGATCATATTCTTGGGTTGGATTCCAAGCGCTGCAGTGTGTGAGCTGGGTGACCTGAGGCAAAGTGTATCACATAGCCAAGCCTCCACTTCCAAGATTAGAACTGAGATGTCCAGCATGTTAACCATGTGCCTACCAAGGGCTTGGAATGTGCTCATCCAAACTGAGATGTGCTGTAAGGATAAAAGACATACTGGATTTCCAGAATCTAGTAAGAAAAAAGAATATAAAATGCTTCATTATAATCAATTTGTATATTGCTTACATGTTGAAATGATAATATTTTATGCCTAGTGGTATTGGATTCAATAGAATATATGATTAAAATTGATTTCCCTGTTTCTTCTTATGTTTATTAATGTGGCTACCAGAAACATTACAAATAATCACACGGCTGAGTATAAAATGGCAAGGAGGGAGCAGGACCTTTATGAGGTGGATAAGATGATTGACATGGAGCCGTCTTCCTAATGCCAGGTACCTAGTGCTGATGAACCTTCTGGGGATCTTGAAAATCTACTGAAGACCTCCCTTCCATGAAGTCCTCTCTAATCTGGTTTCCGGGTGCTTCCATCCCACTGATAACTAGGTCCCATCTTTCGTCTCCTCTCCTTAGCTTCTCATTTCCAGCATCTGACCCAGAGCAACAACAGATAACAAGTGCGTGTGATTTCAGCAGGATAGTCATCCCTGCTCTTCATATCCCAACACAGGTAACTCGGGAACGCTGCTTTCCCTCAGCCTGAATTTGGGTCGATCTCTAGACTTTTTGCTGCCTTCTTGGTTAACCCAAAAGGTAGGAACCATAACTGCCCCTCCTTCTCAGCTCCCTGCAGTTCCCAGGGGCACGTCTCTGTTCGTGGCTCTCACTTCCCAAACACGTTTTCAGCAGCTCTGCTGCTGTTCTAGAAAATTCAGGGGAGATTTGGATGTTGATGCCGCCTGGTTGTCATCAGCTGCTCGGTGTCCGAAGCTAGGCCCCTCGGCCACAGGCCTGATGGGATGTGATTGGAGCCTTGGACTACAAGACACATGAGGCCCTTCCAGCCTCTTCTAACACCAACCTTCGCCCGGACCCTCACCGCCACCTCCTGTTTTTCTGGGGGCCGGGGGCCATTGCTTTGCCAGCCACCCCCAGCCTGGGGGGCAGACCTGCTCTACGATGGGGATGGAGTCGTCAGCGAGTTCAGCTCCTGGGCCCCACCGCATCGGCCTGTCTCCCAGGCTGCGATCACAGGCGACGTCCCGTTTGGGGGAGAGAGCCCTTCTGTAGCTAGCATGATGACATATTTCCTGATTCCTGGATGATGAGAGAGAATGACCTGTGACTGACTGAGCGGTGTTCCTAAAAGAGTGAAAGGTCGGTAACTTGGGCACCTTCAGGGTCTCTGCGTCTGGGCGGTCCCTGAGAGCATGCTCCGTGAAGAGCTGCTAATGGCCAACGGAGCGCTTTCGGGGGCATCTGGCTCACCTCACCTGACGTTCACCACAACCTCATGGGGCAGATGTTATCATCAGTCCTGTTTTAGAGGAGACAGGCTCAGCGAGGCCAAGGAAGGCACCCAGGATGTCACTGCTGGCAGGGCCGGGACCTCAATCAGGACATCATCTTCCAGGGCCCCCGGCATTTACACGGCATTGTGACTCTATTACAAACAAATGTGGGGGTGGCGATTTTCACCCCCAATTTACAGGCGAGGAAACGGAAGCTCCCTGGAGGTCACATGCCCAAGGCCATACAGCTAAGTTGCCAAGCCAGGTATTTGAAACCCAGTCTATTGGCCCCAAACTTTGCCCATCCTACCGGGTCACAGATTTATGCAGAAGAGCATCTCAGACACGGCTGGCCATGAGGGGGCACTTCTCAAGCAGAAAGGTCCCTCATGAGCCTTCGGACAGGCCCAGAACATGCTGTGAATTGTCCTGCTGGGCTGCAGGCCTGCGGGGCCCACGATGTGAGCACAGGCGAGCAGCGGCTGCCAAGGGCCCCGGGTTGACTCAGGAGCAGGTGATGCTGCCGAGAGGGGCTGAGAATGCTGGGCCGGCCGCAGTGGCCACTTCAGTGGGCCACGGGGGTCCGGCACCTGCTCACAGAGTTAGTCATAGCTTCTAGCCCATACAGAGGCAGCCAAGTCCTGACTACTGAAATTCCTCCTTCACAGGCCCGAAATTTCCAGGGAAATGACACGGCTCTCTTGCTAAGGAGCCACCTGGACCTTCCAAGGAGGAGAGTCACTTGGGAGAGATTTTCTGGGGACTGTTGGAGGGAGGTGGCCTCAGACAGCCTGGGTTCAGGGGCTGGTTTGCTTTCCTAGGGATTTATGCCAAAGAAAAGCAAGGCAGAAAACAAAGAGGCAAAATATAAGAGTTCCAAATTTGTCAGCTTTCTGCTGTCACCCTGTGCTTTCACATTTGAAATGATGCCTCGGGCCCCTGTCCTGGGACATCGGTCGGGGACGTGCCTGTTCCCTAGCCAGCCCGAGGCCAGGCCTCGTCTCCATTCTACACAGTCTCCCTCCTGTTCCTCTCAGTCTCTCCTAGTTCCAGAACAGTCCCACCCCTTCCTTCATTTTCCCCTGGGAAGGAAACAGGCTTTTGGATTCACCCTGACCTAAGTTTGCATCCCCATTCTACCATTCTTGGGTGTCTGAACTTCGAGCGGTCTGATTCACTTCTGGAAGCTTCCATTTTCTCCTCTGTAAAACAGAGTGAATTATACCTGTTTCTCTAGGCAGCTGGGAGGATGATATGAGAGAGCAGAGGTAAAAGTCCCCGCTTAGCACCTGGCCCATGGCCAGGATTCGGCACCGTTCTCTTTACCATCTTCCCTTCCCCCACTCTAGGCCAACACGTGTGTCCGGAGCCAGCTAGACGCTGAGCTGGTGGCCCCGCCAGAGCCCTCCTGCAGGCTCCTCTCTACCCCAGGGCCTCTCCTTGTCCCGGCCGGCACACTTCTCATTATGGAGTTGGCCTGTAATTAGGCTGCTGCCTGGCTTTGGAGAACGGGCCTCTCAGCACCCCTGGCTTCCTTGCCTCGGTGGGGCTCCTTTGCTTGTTGGCGAGACCTCATCTGTGTCCTTGGGGACATCCTTGGAAATGAGGCCATGGCACTCTTCCCGCGGCCCTTCTGAACTCGAGGGCAGCTGACACGAGTCCTGTGTGACATGGGTGGATGAAGAGGGGATCGTGGAGGAGGCTCCTGTCATGCCGGGACCCAAGCCATCCGTCCTGACAGGGAGGGCAAGGAAAAGGGTAGTAGAAGGAAACTCTACAAGGTCCTCCATCAAGCTGCCAGGCACCCTCCTGGCAGATGCTGGAACACATGAGGGTTCCTGGGGGTTCCTTGGCATGACTGTTTTTATCCTGACATCTCAACCTCAGCCAGAGGAGTGCAGGGTACAAGAGTCAGGCAGACCAGGTCTCCACACCGACTCTGCCTCTAACCAGTTGTGTGACCTTTGGCAAGTGACTTCACTCTTCCAAGTCTCAAATTCTCCATCCATAAAATGGGGAAAACAATACTTCTGCAGTTCATTGTAATGGATATAAATATGTGGACGTGCATCACTCTGAACAATAAATCGTAGCTGTTATCGTATTTTTGAGCTTGGTTTCCTCTTGTTTCCTCCTGAAATAGACTTTGCACATGGCTGTTCCTATATCCACAAGACTAAGCTCCTACATGACTTGCTTAGCAAACTCCTACTGATTTTCCAAGGCCCAACTCAAATGTTACCTCCTCTGTGAAGCCGCCCCTGATTCCAAGCAGTTAGTCACTTTCTCCATTGTACTCCCACAGAAATTTGTTATGCTTTTGATACAATCCCATCACATTGCATGGTAACTGTCATAACCACCTCCCCACCCCTGCCCCCTCCCCCACCCCAGCTATGCCCTGACCCCTTGGCTAGGCCGTGAGCACGCCGAATACAGGCTCTCGATTTGTTCTTGCTGGTAATCACAGAGCGGGTACTTAGGAATTGTTTAGTCAAGTGGATGAATGACCGCATGGAACAAAGAAATGATGGATGGATGATTACAGAAAAGAGAACATTAGACATTAACAAAAGAAAAATACGGGAAGGTCAGAGGAAACCTTGACCTTTTAAGCCACATTTTGGTTTACTTAAGCCCAGGCTGGGCTAAGAGCTCAGGAATAGAAAAAAAGCCCATACACTGCCTGGAGAGAGACTACCGAGGACGGGCAGTAGCCAGGAACGGACGGAGGCCGAACTCGAGAGCCATCCGCCCCGGGGACCTGCTGAGCAGCACCGTGCCCGTCTCTCCGCCTTCCTCTGCTCTAGCACCTCAGGCTTCCGAAGGCCTCCTAGCCCTGGGGCTGGAAGAAATACATGATCTGAACAGTGTCCGAGGCCCTGCTAAGGACTCCATTCCCCCAGCGAAGGACAGAGGGTGGGGACCAGGTCATAGCTGCTGTTCTCTGCGGAGGGCCATGCTCCTCCACCAGTTGAGCAGGGACCGGTGACATGTGCCCGGCCCCACCCAGAATGAGGAGGGCCTTGACTTTAGTCACAGCTGTCTGGGAGCTGGAATGTTTCCAAGAGGCCCCTGGGTGGGGAGCTGACACTGGCTGCTGGAGTGAACTCTGAACCCTCCGTTACAAATGTGGGCCGTGTAGGCCTGGGCCTGACCATGCCCCCAGTCTCATAGGAGCCTCGTGTGTGGCGGTCTCCCTGGGCCCCTAGGCACCTGCCGCACAACTCCATTCTTCCCAACTTTTCGGGCTTTGCACTTCCTTGTCTCTCTGACTCCATTGTAAATTCATCTCCTCAGAGGCCTTCCCTGCCACCCCATCTAAAGATGCCATCCTCAACTCCCCGTTCAGCCACTCATTTTACCATCTATGCGGCACCTGTCCCCCACCGACCCGTCTCATCCACTTCTCTGTTTATTGTCTCCCTCTCCTTTTAGACCCTCAGCCCTGTGAAGCCATCACTGGGTTTCTCCTGCTCAAGGTTGTACCCCCATGTCTTAGTACAGGGCCAGGCACAGCAGGGGGCGGAGGGGTTAGGTGAATGAATGAACGAATGGTGAGTAAATGAGTAGGCCAAACTCACTGGGCCTGAGTAGTCATGAAGGTTGTAGGCCACACCTCTCAGGTAAGCTTCCCTCCTCTGGGCTCCACAGCTCCATGTAGAAAGCCCCCCCCTCCCCGCATCCTAGCATTCAGCACACTGGATTATAATTGTCCCTGATTACCCACTTAGACTGTAAGCTACCTGAGGGCAGAAGCTGGGTATGATTCTCTTTATTCTTGGTGCCCAGCCTAGGGTCTATTGCAGAGAAAGAACTCAGTAAAATTAGAGGGACAAACAAGGTAATTAATGATTGATTAATTCTAGCAGTCAACATAAAACAAACCTCAAAAAAGCCAGTTTTTGCAGGATAGCTGTGGCCTTTAGCATCACACCAGAAAGGATGCTGCCTCTCTCTTAGGAAAGGAATCTGGTAAAATGGTTCAGCTACTGTCACTGGACTCATGGGCTTCCTTTAGAAAACCCTAAATCCATCATGCTACAACTACCAGTTAAAACTTTTCAAGGAACTTGGTGCCAGACCCCAAGATATTATAGCCAAGTGCAATATTCAGTGTGACTGCCTATCTGCCCTTATCTGGTCATAACCCGGGCCAAGCCCCAGGCACGTCCTGTGGTTATTTCCAGCCACCTTTCTGTCCCACCTCCAGGCATATAGGACAACCAGAAATTCAGCCTAAAAGACAAAGTGACATTTAGGCCAATGCCTGAGGTATGAATCAGGGTTATTCAGAATCTTTGTCAAGGTAGGCCATTTACTGTTAACAACCCCAGATCTTAGTGACTTAGACTAATACAAGTTTGTTTTTGGGCTCATGTCACAGTCTACCCAAAGTAGGTGGGACTCGCTTCATGCAGTCTTTCAGAGTCTCCAGGTCCTTCTGTCTGGACCTTCTGCTAGGTCTTTGGAACCTCCTCTTTGGATCATAGAGGAGCAAGGCTGTGCATGGGAGGTCTTTAATAGGCTGAGTCAGGATATAGCAACATCACCTCACCCACATTCCATTGGCCTGAAGTCAGTCTTTTGGCCACACCTAACTACAGGGGATGCTGGGAAATGTAGTCCAGCTGTGTGCTCAGGAAGAAGAGGAACATGGATATTGTATGCAAGAAGGGGGAGGAAGGGTACTCCAGACAGAGGGGCCATTGTATGCAAAGGTCTGGAAGAAAACTAGCAAAGCACACTAGGAAACTGTCACATAGTCTGACTGTCATGAATGTAGAAAGAGGAAATGGTAACGAAGAAGTGACTGGTTGGTCATCCGGCTCACTCTGGATCTTAAAGGGGGGCCATGGACAGAAGCTCATGCTCAAGATTATCAGTCAGGCTTAGCTTAGGTCAAATGGCTAAAGTTCCTTACAACTCATTTGAGTATTTCTGTGAGTATATGATTTCATGGGATTTTTAAAATCATGTTTTAATTTTTTATTTATCAATAGGTAGCACACTCATATGGTTCAAAATCTTTAAAGTGCAGAAGAGTAAATCATAAAAGCTTTCTCCCATGTTGTCTGTCAAGCTTCCACTTCTCCCTTAAGGCAGCCAATGCTATCAGTTTCTTGTGTATTCTTCCAGCAATGTTTTGTACATATGTAAGTAACATATGTATATTTTTCCCTTTGCCCATTTTCCCACTAATTGTTGCATGCGGTATCGAGTACCTTACTTTTGTCAGACAGAGATTTTTCTTTTTTTTTCTTTTTTTTTTTTAATGTTTTATTTATTTATTCATGAGAGTCAGAGAGAGAGAGAGAGACAGAGGCAGAGGCAGAGGGAGAAGCAGGCTCCCCACCTAGCAGGGAGCCTGATGCGGGACTCGATCCCGGGACCCTGGGATCATGACCTGAGCCGAAGGCAGACGCTTAACCATCTGAGCCACCCAGGCGCCCAGACAGAGATTTTTCATGCCAGTATGTAGAGAGTATCTTCACCTTTTTCGTGACAGCATAGGGTTCCACTGTATGGCTGTCCCACAGAGAGAGTCCCCAGCTGATGAACATATAGGTTGTTTTCAACTCATCAATAATCTTGCAATAATTTAGTTTGTACACATCATTTCAAAACTGAGTGAGCCTATTGGCAACATAAATGCATATGAATGAAGCTTCTAGGTCAAAAGGTCACGATATTCTAACATGACCAGACATGAACCCCCAGGCTACCCCAACCTGTCCTGTCTGAGCTTCTCCCTACTCCCGCCCAATGATGCAGACCTGGATGACACTCCTGTGATTGGCTGTGGCCAGACATGTGGCCTCTGGCGTGGCTTAGTGGGCAGGAACTACCCCTTCCTCAGAGGATGGCAGCACCCAGAGTGCTCTCCTCAGACTCTTGGCCAGACACGTCTCAGGAAGGACTATCCTGTGGCCCCACCCCAGGGACACCTGTCTTCATGGCCTCTCTTTGCCCATCAGCCCGGTCTCTCTCTTACCCCCAACTCCAGTCCAGTGACTTCACCTCGGACTCCGAGAACAGAGGCAAACCCCACAGCAGGCCAAGGAAGTTGCGGTAGCCGGACAATGCCCTCTCCCAAGATGTCCATGTCCTAGTTCGTGGAACTTGTGAATATGTTGCTTTACATGACACACGGGACTTTACAGATGTGATGGAGTTAGGGATCTTGAAGTGGGGAGGTAATCCTGTATTCTCCATGTGAGCCCAAGTAACTATGAGGGTTCTTAAAAGGTGGAAGAAGGAGGCAGAAAGTGTGAGTCAGAGAGAGATCAGTAGATGCTATGCTGCCGGCTTTGGACATGGAGGAAGGTGCCATGAGCCAAGGGATAGAGGTGACTTCTAGAAACTAGAAAAGGTGAGGGAACATATTCTCTAAAGCCTCCAGAAGGAACACAACCTGGCCACTTACCTCGATTTTGGCCCAGTGAGACCCAGTTTGGACTTCTGACCTCCAGAAATGTAGGATAATACATTTGGGTTGATTTAAGCCACTATGTCCATGGTCACTCGTTAACAGCCACCCTTGCACGCTAACACAACAGTCCCCGACCTACCCACGCAGTAGCCTGGTACTGCCTCTCCCCTGAGTCTCCAGCCTCCTCCCTGCTCTCAGAAGACCTGGCTTTAAGTCCCGCGGGGTGCTCCTGGGCTCCCACATCATTTCTTTGAGCCTTGGTTCTGTCCTCTTCAAAATGCAGCTCATTATCAAACTGGCCTCCCAGCTGGCTTCGAGGGTTCAATGACGTCTCTTAGCAACGGTGCCTGGCACAAAATTTGTGCGTGAGGATATTTTTAGTTGTTGAAGATAATTCTGAATCTTTCACTTGTGCTGCTAGAATCGCCTCTTGCTCTGGTCCTGGTAAGGGCCCCAGCTCTCCCTGAGGGGACAGCCCTTCCCTGCAGTGCTTTGACCAGAAGGACCCTCAGGGAACCCACTCTGTCCTTCCCACAAGCCCTGGGGGCAAACAAGGGCCTGAGCACTGTGTTCACTGCCAGAAGGAAACTCAACCTGGGTTCGCCTCCTTTCACTGTGACTTCTCAGCTATGTGATGTTGGGGGAGTTACTTCACCACACCGAGGCTCAGTTTACTCATTTGTGGAATGCTCACAATGAGGCCGGGCCCAGGGTGTTGGTGTGACGGTTAAGTGTGCTCATGGCTGAGCACGTAGCTGATGCTCAACAGCTGATCTCCCAAACTGAGACTGTGCTTTCTTTTCAGCCAGGGCCCAGACCAGGTTCAGTGGACCCTGGAGCGCATACAATAGGGGACGCCTCTTTAAGAAAGAGCATCCATCTTGGAATTCATAGGCAGTTGGAGCAAGGTTTCAGGACACAAGGTTAATGTACAAAAGTCAATTGCTGGGGCCCCTGGGTGGCTCAGTCAGTTAAGTGTCTGCCTTTGGCTCAGGTCATGATTTTGGGGTCCTGGGATCGAGCCCCACATCAGGCATCCTGCTCAGCGGGGAGCCCGCTTCTCCCTCTCCCTCTGCCCGCCGCTCCCCCTGCTTGTGCTCTCTCTCTCCCTCTCTCTCTCTCTGTCAAGTAAATAAATAAAATCTTTAAATAAATAAAAGTTACTTTCCTACATACTAAAAATAAACATGAAATTTGAGGTTAAAAACACAATACCATTTACATTGGCACCCTTTGAGATAAAATACTTGGGTATAAATCTAACAAAATATGTGTGAGATTTATGAGGAAAACTACAAAACTTTGATGAATGAAATCAAAGAACTAAATATATGTCCATGGGTAGGAAGACTTGATATTGGCAGAATATTAGTTCTATAGAGTCAATGCAACCCCAATCAAAATTCCAGAAAATTATCTTGTGAGTATTGCCAAAATGATTTTAAAGTTTATATGAAGAGGCAAAAGACCCAGAATTACCAACATAATATTGAAGGGGAAAAAAAGTTAGAGGATTGACACTACCTGACCTCAAGACTTACTTGAAAGCTAAAAAGAGCTACAGTCATCAAGACAGTGTTGTGTTGGCAAAAGAACAGACAAATAGATCAATGAAACAGAATAGAGAGGCCAGAAATAGACCCCCATAAATAAAGTCAACTAATCTTTGACAAAAGACCAAAAACAATACAGTAGAGAAAAGATAGTTTTCAAAAAAACGGTGCTAAAAACTGGACATCCACATGCAAAAAAAAAAAAAAATTTAGACATAGACCTTATACCTTTCACAAAAATTAACTCAAAATTAATCACAGACCGAAATATAAAACTCAAAGCTATAAAACTCGTAGAAGACAACAGAGGAGAAAATCTTCATGACCTTGGGTATGGTGATGCCTTTTCAGATACAGCACCCAAAACAGGACCATGAAAGAAAGAATTGCTAAGCTGGACTTTATGAAAATTAAAAACTTCCGCTCTACAAACGACTGTATCAAGAGAATGAGAAAACCAGTCACAGACAGGGAGAAATATTTGCAAAAGGCACATCTGATAAAAGATTGTTACTCAAAATATACAAAGAACTCTTAAAACTCACAATAAGGAAACAAACAGCCCAATTAAACAGTGGGCCAAAGACTTTAACAGACACTGACTGAAGAAAATATACATATTGCAAATAAGTATTTGAAAAGATACACCAACATCATATGTCATCAGGGAAATGCAAATTAAAACAAAAATGAGGAGCTCCTGAGTGGCTCAGTCAGTTAAGTGTCTGGCTCTTGATTTCGGCTCAGATCATGATCTCAGGGTTGTGAGATCGAGTTCTGAGTTGGGCTCTGCACTGGGCGTGGAACCTGCTTAAGATTCTCTCTCTCCCTCTGCCCCTCTACCCCTCTAAAGAAACAAACAAGAATGAGCTATCACTACACTTCTATTAGAATGGCCAAAATCCAGAACACTGACACCACCAAGTGCTGACAAGGTTGTAGAGAGCCGCAGGAACTCCCATTCAGTGCTGGTGGGAATGCAAACTGGTACAGCCACTCTGGTCAACAGTTTGGTGGTTTTTTTTATAAAACTGAACATATTCTTACCATAGGATCCAGCAATCGAGCTCCCTGATATTTATGCAGAGGAGTTGAAAACTTATGTCTACCCAAAAACCTACACAGAGATGTTTACTGCAGCTTTATTCATAATTGTCAAAACTTGGAAGCAACTAAGATGTCCTCCAGTAGGTGAACGAATACATAAACTGTAGCATATGCAGACAATGGAATATGATTCAGCCTAAAAAAGAAATGAGCTATCAAGCCATGAAAAGACATGGCGGGACCTAAATTCATACTTGTAAGTGAAGGAAGCCAGTCTGAAAAGGCTACATACTAGATGACTCTCTGCTCTCAACCCCTTCTCCTCCATGGTCCCTGTGCCGACCAGCTTCCCGAAAAGTCCCTCACACCTAGCCTGGGTAACTGTCCTGGGCAGTGACCACCTTGACCTTCAGCAGTCTCCAAGCTCCCTTGGGAAGGGAGCAAGACGAAGGGCACAAATGCCAAATCTCTCTCGGATGAGATCAGCTCCTTAGGATGGAGGGAACAGTTAATCTCCTCCTTGCTCTGACAGGAGGGTTGTCAAATTTAGCAAATAAAAATATGGGACACCCACTTAAATTTGAATTTCAGATAAACAACATATAATTGGTTAGTATAAGGATGGCACATTTTGCCTGGGACAGTTACTCGGGTGTCCTGTATTCTCTCTGGCCGCCCCGTCTGACAGGGACACAGCAACGTTAGGTTCAGTGCCATGGGAAATGAAATTGACTTTAGCAGTGGAACTCCTGACTCTTCTTTCCGAGCAAGGATGTGGCTATTCAAACTCAGGGTGTGTTTTTCAGGAGTGTCCCTGATCTGAGAAGTGGCTGGAGATTACCCTGTGACAGAAGGGATATGGGGCCGCTGCCCCCCAAGCAGGTCGGTGACTCCGAGTCAGATGGCCAGGTCTACGAATAACAGACCTGAAATTGTGAGAATATCACCTCTTCTCTCTGACCCTCTTTTTCCACCTGTAAAATGATAGTTCCAAGGTCCTTGGGTGGTGTGAACATTAAATACGAACACATAGGTGTAAAATGTATGCCTAGAAGTCAGTGGTGACTTTCCCTAAGTTAGGTTTTTATCGTCAGCCATTTAGAAAAAAAGACATTTTCCCCAACTGTTGGACCTGCTCTGCTGGAACTGGCAGCCGGAGGATCTCAGGTGCACATGCATGGTCACCAGCTGGGCACCCCTCCGTGTGGAAGCCTCTGTTCTGTGTTGAACGTGCCTGTCATCTTTGTTCCTGCAGTAGGGGCTGGCAGGTGGCCCGCTGGGCTGTTTTTCCAGGGAGCCCCGGTGGAGGCCCCCCCCGGCCCCGCCTGGCCTGCGACAGCTGTGGGTTCCGTGGCCCCGGAGCGTAAGCTGCTGATGCCCATCTCCCGCCCTCCGGGTGGCCAGCCCTGCCCTCAGACACACCAGGCGCGTCCCTGGGGCTGCTTCCACCTGCCGCTGCAGAGTGACCACAGCATACTGAGACGTGGGTGGCCCTTGACACCGTACGGTATGTCTCCAGTGAGCCCAGCAGCCCCCGCTTGGGCGTCAGCACACCCACTTCTGCGGATGTGGAAACTGAAACTCAGGGAAAGAACAGCTACTGCTTGCTGGCACCATCTCCGAGTTGAGAGCAGACAGGTGTCGTTGTTACTCCATTAACGTAATACAGGCTAGCCTTAGAGAAGTATGATAGTATGAAAAATAAGTCTCCTTCCTCACGTTCCAGAGCCCTTCTCTCTCTCCATAGCAGGCTTTTCTCAGCCTCGGCACTATGGACATTTAGGACCAGACGGTTCCTTGCTCGGGGGGAGCTCTCCTGTGCGCTGTAGGATGTCAGGCACCATCCTTGGCCTTTGTCCCCTAGATGCCGGTGCCACCCCTTCCCCCCACCTTCCCAGACAACCAGAAATGTCTCCAGGTTTTGGCAGATGTCCCTGGGGGCAAAATCACCCCTGCTGAGAACCACCACTGTAATCAATGTTAATAGTTTCTTGTAAATCTTTTTAGACTATTTCTAAGCACATGTGTATGCCTTACCTTTTTCTTAAAACAAAGATGGAAGAATGTGTACAACGCTTCTACCACTTGCTTTTTTACTTAATATATTGTGGCCATCTTTCTGTACGCACACAAACTTTCATTTCGCCTTCCAGCAGCTGCATGCTATTTCTCTGTGGGTCCTGCCAACAATCGATAGGACCAGTTCCCTGACAATGGGCATTTGAGTTCTTTCCAGTGTTTTGTGGTTAGAAGTGATGCTTCAATCAGCATCCTCTCACATAAATCTTGATAGATCCCTGGGATAAACTCCTGAAAGTGGAATTGCTGAGCCAGAGGTAAGGGCATTTGAAATTTGATCTGCCACATTGTTATCCAAAATTGTTCGTACCAAATATACCCCACTGCCACTAATCTCTTGATTTAAAGTACCAAATATTGAGTGAGCACTTACCATATTTCGTGTGCCATGCTAAGCAATTTACAGGCTTTATCTTATTTACTCCTATATTATTCTATTTGGTAAATATTGTTACTATTTCCATCTTACAGATTAAAGAACGATTAGAGAGGTTTAAAATGTTTTCTTCACTTTGCATATGACAGCACTGGAACCCCAACCCAGAGCTGTCTCACACTAAAACCTGTTCTCTTAATTTTCCTAACAATCTTGTGAGATGGGCCCGATTATTCCCATTTTCTAATGAGACTACAAGACCCAGAGTCATCAATGTCACAGTATCCAAAGGGCCACAGAATCCAATCACAAATCTGAGCTTGACTCCAGAATCTATGCTCTTCCATTGGGGTTCCAGTGGCACCTTTTCCAGGAAGCTCTCTGGGATTACCCCCGTGTTCTTATCATCTGACCTCCAACGGCAGCACCTTGGGAGCCCTGGAAATCTGCAGCAGGCACTTTACCCCAGAGTAAGGAACTGTGTGGGTGTGTGGGGCCTCACTGGCATGGGTATCATACGGACCTACATGAGGACCCCCCTCTGCCCTCTCCCCACTGCGAGTGAACTTGGGCTAGAGACCTCCCCACTGGGGCTTTACTTAATCATCGTAGTGACTCTTGTTATTGCTGTCATGAAATCACTTATGATAACAGCAGTTGCCACCTACAGCATACCTCCTCTGCAGCACATTTTGCAGCGGACAGTGTCTTCGTTTGGGTCCCCGAGAAGCAGGGGCGGGGGGCGCCAAGACAAGGAGCTGGGGCAAGTATTTATTTGAGAGGCAGCCCCAGGAGGCTTGGTGAGGGAGTGGGGAAGTGACACAGGGAAGGGAGGGAAAGCGCTGTATGATGAGCAGGCTCCCGCTGTGGGCCCCCGGGCTCTGTCCCGCTGGGGACCTCTGAGAAATCATGGGCCTCACACTCTTGCGTGTCACATGGAGGGAACCCACCGCTCCTGTCCCTCCCTAGTTGGAAGGTGCTCTTGCTTTCTTGACCGCAAGGCGTTCCTGCAGCCTCAGGTGGGCAGGGGACCTGTCTGCAGGTGACCAACAGCACCACCTCCCTGCAGGCTGTTGGCAGGAGCTTTAGAATGAACACTTACTTACCACTGACCTTGTGTTTCTCCCTGCTAGCTCTGTAACGCTTCCTGTGGGTCTCTGCCTTGTTACCTCATCTGGGCTTTTTACATCCCCGTGGTGGGTATGGAGAAAACCTCCATAAATTGAGGCTGACCAGTTGATTCCTTCCATCACTGGCAAAGACCTACTGGGCACCTGCCAAATGCTAGGTGTTTGTTTTGTTTTGTTTTAATTAATAGACTATTTCTTGAGCAGTTTTAGGTTTACAGAAAAATGAGCGGAAAGTGTCCGAGAGTTCCCACATACCCCCAATTCCCACTGCCGGCCTTTTCTCCTGTTACAGTGAGGCACACTTGCTACAATTGATGAACTAACATTAATATATTATTATTAACTAAACTTCATAGTTTATCCACTTCTTTTGTGTTGTACAGTCTATGGGTTCGAACAAATGCCTAATGACATGTGTCCCCCATTATAGCGTCACACAAGAATAGTTTCACTGCCCTAAAAAATCCCTCGTGCTTCACCTGTTCGTTCCTCTCTCCCCTCCCCCATCTCCTGACCTAAGTGCTGGTGACCCAGTTGGGACAAGCTAAAGTTGCTGTCTGCGTGGACCTGACATTCTAGTGGGAGAGATGGACAGTAAACAAGCAAATAACACACAAGTTCAGGTGATAAGAGTGTGTTTTGGGGGGAATGGGGCTTCTTTAGACAGCGTGGTCGGAAGAGGCCTCTCTGAGGAGATGGCACTAGATCAGGCCCTGCCTGTCTGTGAACAGCCACAGATGCTGCTGGGAACCCTGAGCCCAGAGGCCTCTGTCCCTGAGAGGCAGGCCAGAGTGTGAGGCCCAGAAAGGCACCCTGACCCCTCACAGTCAGGGGAAGTGTTTATGGGCTGAATAATATTCCCCCTAAATTCATATGTGGAAGTCCTAACCCCTACTACTTCAGGATGGGACTGTATTTGGAGAAAGAGGTAGCACGATTAAAATGAGATCACATTGGGTGGTCCTAATCCAGTCGGTGTGACATCCTGACAAAGAGAGGAAGTAAGCACACTGACACGCAGAGAGGACGCAGAAGGGGGATGGTCGCCCACAAGGCAAGGAGAGAGGCCTCAGAGGAAGCCAATCCCGCCAACACCCTGGTCTTGGACTTGCAGTCTCCAGAACTGTGAGGAGCTAAGTGTCTGTTGTTCAGGCCACCCAGTCTGTGGTACTTGGTTGTGGTAGCCCCGACCACTAACGCAGGAGGCGAGAAACTGCCCTTCACTCCCTGGCTCTCCCATCCCGCTCAGAACTCAGAGATGTTAGTGAGGGCAGTCTGCTGTGGCCCAAATAACTCGGTACAGAAGTCTGCATTGCAGTGGCCCTCCTATCCTTCTGGGGGTAGCAGAGCTGTCCTCTCTGTTCTAGTCCATTAGTCGCTGCTGGTTGTGGTAGCCACTGACCGAGGACCCACCAGGCACCAGGCATGCCCAGAACAGCCCTGTGATTTGGAGCACAGAAATCTGGAGTCTGACAGACAGACAGGGGTCAAGGCTCCCCTCTTCCTTCCATTTCCTTCCTTCCTTCCAGCTGTGTGACCTTGAGGGGGTGATTTCCTTCCTTCCTTCCAGCTGTGTGACCTTGAGGGGGTGAGTTCACCTCCACAGGCTTCAGTTTCCACGTGTGTCAAATGAGGGGGAACGAGGGCTGCCGCCTCCTTGAGGCTGTTGGGGCCAAATGAGCGAATGTTTGGGAAGCGCTGGGGGCAATGCCTGCCACACAGATGAGGTTAGCAGCTCTTCTGTTCCGGGTAGTAGTCATCCTTCAATAAGCCTGGGATGGAGGAAGGATTCTCATTTCATGGCAAGGAAACTGACCCGAGGGCAGCTAATGCTGATCAGCTCATCCATCCACAGCCTTGAAGGCAGGGCCAACCAGGGGCCAAAAGTCCTTCGTTGGAACAACCCGCATAGTTGGCTGTGGCACTGACGTCACTGGGGTCGAGGCTGTGGACCCTGGCCTTGTAAATAAGCCTTAAACATCCTAATCATACTGCCTGTCCATCAGTAGCGCCTTGAGTCAGCAGTATTGGCTCTGGAAGAGCTCAAGAACAGACTTTCTGTGGCATTTTGCAGCTTTTTTTCTACTTCCATTGTAAGTTACCTTGGTCCGTTCCTCTGGAAAATGAAGGTTAGAGATTCAGTGATTTTTCAAGACTCCTCCCAGCAGCAGAACCATCCTGGGCTTTTGCCTTAAAATGCCATTGGAGGATGCTATCCCATGGTGATGGTCACACTTGATGAAAGCTAGTATTGATCGTGCATCTCCTGTGTTGGGTACTTTTCAAATGTTGTCTCCTTTTACAGCTGACAAAGGGCCTTTTGGGTGGGCAGTATTGTCCCTATTTTACAGATGAGAAGACTGAGGTCCAGGGATGTGCCATGATATGTTCAGGGTCTCTGGGCCCAAGCACGGCAGAGCTGGAATTGGAACGCAGGTCTGTGTGGGTTCGATGCCTATACCTCTGGCACCCCTCCCTTGCCCCCGGTCATGCACCTCATGGCTTGAGTTTTCGGTGTTTTGTTTTATTTTTAGGCAAAACATTATTTTTGTCTGGCCTCCAATTCAATTCAGGTTTATAGAAAAAGTAACATTCATAACAACACAGGTGATCTTCCTGTTTTAGTATCAAGCTCAGTGCCCGGGGCACGATTTTTACCAACCCCACTCCTTTCCTCTTCCCTATGAGGGAAAAGTCCCTATGCCATGAGCGTTTGCTTTAATTTCCACAAAAAGAACCTGGAGGCAGGTACATTTCTCCAGCTGTCCTTTGAAATGGGGGGAAGCGAAGAACAGAGATATTATTGAGGCTGGGGGCTGAAATTTAAGGGCAAGCTGAAATCTTGGAGAGGTTCCTTGTGCTGATTTCCTCTAGATATTAAAAAAGCCTGTCAGAAAGATGCTAATTGTGAAGCTTCCCAGAGCTCAGAGGAGCTTTCCAGAATGCACTGCAAGAGAGGACAAAGGCAAAATAGACAAGGTGGCCTGGACCCAATTATCTTTGTTCTGCATGTGGCTTCAAATCAGGGGTTGTGGCAGCCTGGCCTGATGGGAACAGATACATGGGAGAACATTTTGTACACTAGATTGTGCAACGAGAAAGAGAGCAGAAGGCCTGGATTCGGGCTCAGCTCTGCTGCCAGCTACCTGTGGGACCTGGAGGAAGTTGCTTATCTGGGTCCCAAAGTCTCAGTCGCGAAGAAATGGTTGAACATTGGCTCCCTCATTGTTCCACCGGGGTCTGAAGAAGATGACCTTGGCCAATGTGACACATCCTTCTGTTTCCCAGGAACACACCCTGAACAGCAGTGGTGACAATAAATGACAAAAGTAGCTCATGTTTGTTAAGCATTTGGTGTGGGCCAAGCACACAAAATATTTTGCATGGCTTGTTTCACTCGTGTCCCAGCATAAATGCGAGAACTGGGTACTTTTTTGTATCCTCACACTAAAGATGAGGAAAGCGTGGCCCAGAGAGGCTAAGGGATTTGCTTACATCCATCCCAGAGCTGGCAAGTGGCGAATCTAGATCAAACCAGACACTTCCTTTTTAAAAGTTTCAAGGAGCAACAATAGTCCCTCGCTCTGGGGTCTCCAGCGAGCCGAAGCCTGACCTCCCTCAACTGCGCATCCCTGGCTTAGGCAGGCATTGCTGGAGTGCAGCCGGATCTGCTCGGAGAGGCCCCGGTTAGGGCCCGTCACTCGACCAGAAACCTGAGCTGCTCCCAGACCTGTCCCGGAGGTTGCTGGGATGTCGCATGGGGCTTGGGGATTGGTTCACACGATTCTGGCTCCTCCCTAGTGAGCGGAGTGGCTTCTAGCCTGTGTTGATGGCATCATCTTGGGTCAGTGCCAGGGAGAACCACTGGCCATTTGGGGCACTCTAGTGGGGAGGTGGCACGTGGTGAGTGGCACCCCCCACTCCTCCTCCTCCTCAACCCTTGGTCCCTTTGGTTGACCCACCACCTGCTTCAGGTTGGCACAGCAGAAACTTCAGATAGGAGGAATGCCCAGGTGCGGAGTCGGTTGCATTCTTGCATGTCCATTGCTGGCAAGCCCAAACCACAGCCTGCCTGAAAATCCCGGGCCACCCTCCCAGAAGCCGATCTGATCAAATATTCATGGACATCGATGGGTTGTCATCATCATGAATCCCACGATCTGCATTTATTGCTTTGGCACTATTTTATGAGATTTATTTTCCCCTTCAGCTCTAGGCTGCATTTTCAACACCCTCCAAGAAAATCCAGCTTAGAGCAACTTACACATCTGTGGCTCAGGCCTCAACTTGGGAGAGGGAAGATAGCTGAAAATTAATTTACATATCAGGCATTGATAATAGGGATGGAACCACTAAAATCTTTGTTTGTAGATGTGCAGGGTATGGTAGAAAGAACCTTCTAATCAGAGACCTGGCTTTGAGTCCCAAAGCTGCCCTTTGCAACAACATGGTAATAATAGCTTACAATTAGTCAGGCTTTATCACATGCCAGACAGAGAACTCACATGACAGATCTAGGAGCTAGATGCTATTACTGTCACCTCCAGTTTTCAGATAAGGAAACTGAGGCACAGGCAAGTTAAGTAACTTGCCCAAGTTCTCATAATTGCAAAAGGCAATTAGCTAAGCTCAGTTCCCCTTAATTATCATCCTGAAAATAAGGGATGATCATTCCCCGTTTATCAGCACTTAGGAAGATTAGATTCTGTAAGGGAGGAGTGCTTAGCACATAGAATATTCACCTTCGTTCCTCCCTCCCTCCTTCTTTCTAATATTGATAAAAGGCTGCCATGGCGTCAAGTCTAGTGCTAGGTCCTGGAGGGATAGCTCAAACAGCCAGTGTCCTCACCCTTTCTCTCTCCCTGAAGCCTGCCATTTTACAGGGGGGGGGGGAGGCAAAAACGTCGACCCTTGAATCGTCTCATTCTCCCGGGGTGCCAGGGGAGGGTTATTATTTCCCCTCATATGGCTTCTGCCTCCTCCCTGATTCTGGAGAGAGCAGTGATTCTTATTGGCAGGTGGAATCAGAGAATCTTTGTCAACGGTTACCCCTTCCTTAGCATGTTATGTGCTCAAAACTCTGACCCAGGCAGAGGCCCAGAGAAGTAGAAATATTTGCCCAAGGTCACACAGGAATAAGCAGCTAAGCCAGGATTTGAATAAGGTGTGTCTGACCCAAACCCCACAGTAAGGCAGTGCATTCCAATCTTAGGCCACTGTGTTGCGTTCAAAGTCCCTACTCTGAGCCCAAATCTCCAGCCTGCCATTTGCATCCAATAGTCTCCAAAGTTGGATCCAACATTGCATACAACACTCCCAAAATAGCAGTCACTCTTTGCAACACCACTCTGGGAACTGTTTGGCATCATGACTCTCTCTTCTCTCAAGATCCCCTATTCCTTCAACCTTCTTGTTAGGGAGTGTGTTGAGTTCTCTTCCGTTTCCCGTGGCTCTTACTGGATGTGCTACCCTTTATCAAAGTCCCCTTTTAAGCAAGGTGCCTGAAGTCAAATGGGCCACTGTAGAGGAGGGCTGAAGTGCAGGGAGCAGCAACTTTCTCCTCTTCCCTACTGAGTGCTTGCTCTGTCTGCCTTCCTATTGGGCACATCCAACACAGCATAATCGTTGAGTCCACTAGAATCCCTAGGTGACAGGCACATCTGCTGCTATTCAGGAAAGGATGTGTAGGCACCAATGTGCACTGAGCACCTCCTAGATTCCAGGCTCAGTTCACATATGGTTGTGCTTTGAACCTTCACCACACTTCTCCAAGGCAGGTCTTATTAGCCCCATTTTGCAGATGAAGCAACTGAGGCTCAGAGAGGGTCTCTACCTAGAAGCACAGAACTAAGTAAAATCCCCGACCTTGTGCCCACGTGATCAAGTTTTGAGCCCCAGGTGGCAAGACCTACGACTACCCCTGTGAACATCATGCGATTGGATTCAGTCTCACACATGCCATTCACAATATTTTTAGGTTCCAAATGTTTCAGGACCCAGGGCTGGGCTCTTACCCCTACCTCTGTAATTCCCCTGAATTTGATGATCATGACTTTCACGAACGTCATGAAGAGGACACTGTTGAGTTCAGAGTCCCGAAGTCTGCATTGGAGACCTACCCCCCTCCAGCCTCTACCATCTCACTGACCAACATTGTTTGAGTCTTGACCCGGGGACAGTAAGGAATTCAGCAAACATGCTCTCATCCTCCTCAAACTTCTACAGCTTGTCCAAACAAACAGTGTGTGCGACTGCTATGGTGGACATTGGTTGTTTTTAACTGGCATCTATTCTCTTTTGATATTAGCATATTTATTTTCCTTTGAGGAATGTGGTAGATTGGAATACTGCTTCTTAATTCTTCATTCCCACATAACAGGATTATACATCATAACCGTTACCTCTTGGGTTTGCGGTGCTTCTCGGTAGACTGGCTGAAGATTATCTCCTTATGGCACTGTTGTTGAACTTGGTCAAGAGACTTGCACTAACCGGTGGGATGTGGGTTGTGTGGTTCAATCTTGTGTACTCCTGTTATCTGAGATGAAAAAAGCACATCTCTTGGTCCACAAGGGTTGAGGAGCCCATGGTGCAGACCCAACTCGACCCGCAGCCTGGAGCCAAGCCCCGGCAGCCCCAGCAGGAGCACCATTTATCCCCAGATTCATGAGCAAGAAAAAAAATGCTTGTTAGTGTAAGCCACTGGGTTTGGTGGTGGTTATACAGAATTAGTGCGGTAATTGCCAATTTCTACACAGAAGCATCCCCCTTCTACCTGCAGTTGTTTGATGGGGCTTGGCACCACCCAAGGAGGAGACCATGACCCAGGTGCGGTCAGTAGGTGAACCTGTGCCAGTGGTGCTCCATTTGCCAACGCCCCACCACCCACTGTCTGCCCAGTTCTTGTGTGCTCCAAGTCCAGCGCCCCTTCCTCATTTGTGGTCCCTCCGGGACTGGTAACACTATTTCCTTTACTTGCTCCTCAGGCCAACAGGAGGTTAGAGACTCTCCTCGTGCCAGTACCAGCTGCCTCAGTGCCCCTAACCTATTGGCTCCCTAACCCACCGCACATCCCTGTGAACAGACCTTGGATCCCCCCTGAATGTACCCTCTACTTCCAGCTGGGAATTGGCCTGATCCAGTGCCATGCTCCTGGATGCTCTTGGGCAAGTTACTTAAACGTTATTTTTTTCCCCAATTGACAAACTCGGGATTATACTGTTGTGAGAGAGAAATCAGATCATGGACTGTCAATGCCTTGCCTTGCACTTAACACACAGGGGTTGCAATACAGGTTAATTCCCCCAGCCCAGCTTGCTCTGGACAGCATCTAATGTAGTTCCAGGCACACACTAAAGCATTAATAAATATTTGTGGTTTGAAAATCCCTATGGTAGATTTTCTTCCTTTGACCTTTTGCTTATTTTCCCTCTTGAAATAGCAGAATAAGGCCCCTAGTGCCATGGTGACCGTCTCTGTAGAAATCCATAGCTTGTTCGGAGCACACCCACAGATGCCAGTGGGAGGCTGGCATAGATTTGGACCAATAAAGGGACGCATGCTTAGCCTTGTCCTGGTTACAAAGAACATTTTTTTTTCTTTCAAATGGACCTTCCTGTCCCCGATTCAGCATCACCTAGCTCTCTCCTAATGTGGGTTAATTTTCCACCAGCTCCTAGAAAGAGTGTATTTCCAGTCTCTCCTGGGACAGACAGAGGAGTTTCAAACAGGGTAAAGCAAGTTTTGGTGGAGCATATTTAGAGCCTGCTGAAGAGTCAGGCTGCTCTGATGGCATTTGTGCCGGGGGGTGGGACTGTGTTTGTTTGGAACCGGTAAGCCTTTTGGGCACTGTAATCTGAAGTTTTAGAAACAGGCTTGTGTTGCAACCAGAAATCCCTGCTCTTCTGGCCTTTTCTTTGTCAGGCTTGCCAGACAGGTTGGGAACGTATTGGTTTAGGAATGAGGGTCCTTTACTGAAACCAAGGAGGACCTCTGTCCCTTTAAGAGGGTCCATAAACAGGGACAGTCAGAGAATCAGAGAGATGAAGGCCAGATGGCCAGTAAACAGGATGGCAGTAAGTTAGGGAGACGACCAGCTGGGCCGTCTGCTTTAGTCACCTTGCAGTGGAGAAGACTTCGGTCAGTGGCTGCAGTTGGAGATTTGGTGAAGGCCAGGCAACCTGATCCAGGGCCCTCTGAATGGTCCAACTGGCCCCATCTCCTCAGGGTTCTAGACCTGGGAGGCAGTGGGGGAAGCAACAGAAGTATGGGCTGTGAGGCCAGATAGGTCTGGCCTCAAAGCCTAGCTGTGTTCCCTGGACAGTGATGTAATCTGTCTGGACTTCATTTCCTCATCTGTAAAATGGGATGAAAATTCCATCTCACAGGTGCACTGTGAGGTGAGTACAGTGCATACGGGAAAGGAGGTGCCCAGGGAATCTTAGCTGGCCCCTCCTCTGGAGAGCATACTAATAACTGTTTAATAAGAAGGGCATAAGGGAAAATCTCTGAGAGTCTGGAGTCTTGGCAATTTTAAAATGAAATCCCCAAATGCTGCTTATTAAATATCTTAACTGAGACTGTGAGTATATCACTTAGGACTAGTATCAGCTACCTGTAACAGAAAACCCAGATTATAGTGGCCTAAAGAAGATAAGGATTTACTTTTCTCTTGTATAAAAGCAGTTCTGATGCAAATAGTCAAGGGCTGGCTCCCCAGTCATCCCCTCCAAGGAGCCAAGACTCCTTCTATCTGTGCTCTGCTCTCCTTAGAATGTAGTTTCCATCATCGAGGTCATTGCGTGGCCGTAGAATGTTGCTGCAGATCCAGCCATTATGCCTACATTCCAGGCATGGAAAGGAAAGGAGAAGTGTAAGAGTGTGCACCTCTTAGATGAGTCAGCACTTAAAAAAAAAAAAACAAAAACAAATGACAAGAAGGTCCACCTGATGACTTTTAGCTTATTGGCCACCCCCTAGAGCAAGGGAGGCTGGGAAATGTATTGGGTGGGTTAGACACTCCCAATAGGAGAATGTTGTCCCTGCCATACGTAGCCAATACCACAGCTTCTTTAGTTGCACTAGGCATGTCTGCCTGGACCAACATTGGGAGTATTTTCCCCTAAGACGCTAAGAAAGCATCTTAGTTTTCTGCCTTCTCTACCATTGGTTCTCACCCAGCCGACCAGCTATTTCTGGAAAGGCCACTCACTGGTGAGAGTGGTATCAGAGGGCTATGGTAGGCAGCTGACCTCAAAAGCAGAGATCCTGGCCACATGTCTTACTGGCCGGCTGTCTCTAGGCCGGTTACTTAATTGCACTCCTTCAAGGTGCACGGATTCCCATAAGGACCAATGAGATACATAAGGCAGAACATCCAGCAAGGGCCTGGTGCTCAATAGGTTGTCAGCAAAGGTGAATTTCTGCCCCTTCCACCCTCCTATTGCCCACCCACCATGCTGATGTTAGTAAATCAGACATCCTCTTACACCCAACTTCAGATGGTACATAGGTCTTATGAGTCAGAAAGGTTCAGGATCAGAAGTCCAGCTGGATGACACGTAGGTCCCAGGTTGAACACTTGTAGGGAGCAGCTGAAAACCCTAAGGATAACCACCACAATCTAAAATATTCTGTATTATCTCATACCTTCCTGCCCAATTAGCTGTATCAGTTATCTACAGCTGTGTGACAAATGGCCCCAAAACTTAGTGGCTTAGAAAACAACACAGGATTATTATGTCACGGTTTCTGTGGGTTGGGAATCTGGGTGTGGCTCGGCTGCATCCTCTGGCTCAGTGTCTCTCACTGGACTGTAATCATGTGGGGCTGCAGTCATCTCGAGGTTCCTCTTGAGTTGTTGGCAGGATTCAGCACCTCACTGGCTGTTGGCTGGAGGCTCCCTCAGTTTCTTGCCATGCGGGCTTCTTTATCAGAACAAACAAGTGAGAAAGCAAGAGATGGAGTGTGAGCAAGAAGGAAGTCTTTTATAAGTTATTCTCAGAAGAGGCATACCATTGCTATTTTAGTCTATTCTAGAAGCAAGTCACTAGTCCTGCCCAACCTCAAGGGGAAGGAGGGGAGCATTTTAGAAGCACCAATCAATGAACTGTTTCAGCCACCTTTCACTCACAGTGTTCCAGACATAGGGGCCTATTTTCTTCCATGAACAAGTCCACATTTTCCTACCACAGGACTTTTGCAAAGCAGTTTTGTCTGCCTGGTAGCCCCGCCCTCCCTGCCTAGTTCTACTTATTTACAGATTTCATCTCTGGCCTCATTTTTGCAGAGAAGCCTTTACTGACCACCCTTTTCTTGTGACACAGGAAGGAGAGATGCCCGAAACATGACTCAGCATCGCATAGCCCCATTACCTTCAAGCCTGGTCGCTGATTATCCAACTCTTATTCTTGTATGGCGTACTGTGTTGGGACTCTCCAGAGGTAACTTTAATCGCCAAACAGACAGACTTTGGATCTAGTTCATGGATTTTTGGTGTATCATGTTGGGCTGCCCTAGCAATCAAAACAGAGGAAAGAGACAGGCCCCTATTTCAGGCACGGTCCCAGCTCTGAATACATGTGTTTTTCTGGCCAAGTTGTTTTTCATCTGTGTTCATGGATTCACTTGGAATGGGTATGATCATCAGTCCATGAACTCAGGTGTGGGACAAATATAAATTTCTCTATCATACCTAACTGAATTCAATTTCTATTTTGAGCCTCCGTTTGGTAGGGATAGGTAGCAACTCAGCTGTAGTGGGTCCACCGCCTCCCTTTCCCCAGAGACAGTATCTATGCTTGGTGTGCAAAGGTGATGGGAGGAGGGCCACCTGGCCTTTGATGTCACCTGTCAGTGTCATTTACCATTCTGAGTCACTGGTCAATGCAGGTCTCCATGGAGCTGTCCCCATTTCCGGTCTGCAGCCTGTCTCAGGTCAGGTGACTCTGTTACCTCTGTGACATTCTGGGGTTCACAGGAACATTGTATTATTCTTGGTGCCTCGCAGGATTGTGGGAAGCTAAGAAATTTCTGAACCCCCACTGCCTAGATGCCATGTGGCCGCTTCTGCTCTTTTGGGCCTTCCTGCCTCCCTGGGACTGCCTCTTCCCTTCAGCTCAGAGACCCCACCGACCCCACGGACTCTGGGACTTTGCCCCTGCCCCATACCTGGCCCTGGGAACCAAGCATGCGGGCCTCCCACAGGAGCGTGGGCGCGCTCGTCACTCCCCCTCCCAGCCCACCGCACATCACTCCTGGGAACATTCTTCTGTCTGCAGGGGGGAGAGGAACACCTTGCTTTGCTCGTGATTGCCTTCCTCCACATGTTTTTGGCTAAGCCACGAGTTCTTTCTACTCTTCTGAGAATCTGGTTTTGGAAACTCAAAAGCCAAGGAAGACTCCTGAGCCTGCATGATACGGGACACCGGAGGGTGCGGGGGCCCAGAGGGGGCACCCCATCTGGGCTGGCCATCTGGGAAGGGTGGGCCTGGGAGGCCAGAGCTGAGCTGAGGGATGAGTGGAGTTACATAAACAAGGAAAGGGCAGCTCAGCCGAGGGAAGACCCTGTTCAAAGGTGGGAGGTCTGGAGGCCAGCCTTGGAGGGGCTGCCCTGGGTCTGTATGATGGGAAGGCAGGTTGTGTCTCCGGAGTAGCTGTAGATAAGGTTCGAGAGAAAGAGGCAGGGATCTGGTAACGAAAGTTCTTGGATGCCAGGCCCGGGCATTTGGATTTTATCTTCAGGAAATGTGGCTCCATGGGAGTATTTTTAAACATGCCGCGATGTGGCCGACTTTGTACATTGTTAGAAGGTTCTCTCTGAGCCAGGGTGGAGGGTGGGCTGGGGTTAGCATGCCAGTGAGGAGCCTGTTGCAGCCACCTGGGCAGGGAAAGACAGGACTGTGGTGGGAAGATGGAGATGGGGTGCAGGGGACAGATTCCCAGGCTTGGTATCTGAGGGGAAGTGGAGGCACAGAGAAGCTACGAGTCTAGGACGACACCATGGCCTCTGATGGTTGCTATTTCCTGAGCTGGCAGGACGGCAACCCCAAGAGAGAAAGGTCAGAGGGGAGGCAAGAGTTAGTTTAGTCTGAAGTCCGGGAGTCTGTGGATGAGGAACTTTGGGTTGTCCAGGTCGGAACCTCAGCAGAAGACCTCGGAGCAGAAGAGCCCTCATCAGAAGTGTATGAAAGAGGCCGCCTCAGAACTCCAGTACTTTCTAATAGTGATTGATTACGGACTGCGGTCAACGAGGCGGTTTCAACAGCAGATGACCGTAAAATGCAGATGACTGTGACCCAGATACAGCCGGACATTAGGACTCATTGAGGAAGTGAGGTCAAGGGCTGCTTTTAGGGCCTCGGCTGTCCCATCAGGCCCCACATGTCGCTTGCTTGCAGCGCCGCCATGCTCTGGACTTTTGGTCTTCAAGCCGATCCCTCTTGCTAGCAGATGCATGCCACACCCTAAATTTCGGTGTTCCAGACAACGAGACCAGTGCTCCAGGAAACAGGACATGTTTCCCAGTTGAGCCGGTGTGTTAGCATTGGGCACTTGCGGTGACATTTCTTTGTCATCCCAGTGTGAACAAAGCGAGGGGTGTCTCTGCAGCCGTGTAGGAGGACTGTAAACCATCTGGGAGGTAACAGGGACCCAAGAGAAGAGTGTCACCGTTGGGGCCAAACGGGCCTGAATCCTGGCCTTTCCGTGAACATTGAGTAGGTCACTTCCCCTCTCTGAAAGTCCCTTTTAGCGGCTCCGAAACGGAGACAGGCAGGGGCTGTGAGCGTTCGGGGAGATGACTCTTATCAAGGGCCTGGCACAGTTCCTGGCGCGCAGTAGCTTCTCCTTAACCCCTTCAGCTCTCCTCCCTCCCCGCTCACCTTACTCCACACAAGGGGACTTCGCTGTTTTAAAGAACCGCCCCAGGAGAAGACTCAGTTCAGCCCCATGAAATCAATCGCTAGTGGTAAAATTTCACGCAGATGCTGAAGGGGACAGGGGTTTGACATGACAAGGACAGGGAAAATCTGGGTTGCTTGGTTAATATATATAGACAGCTTAGATCCACTCTGTTCACATGGGGCTCTCCCAGTGAATAGAGTCCCAACTGGGAAGCAAGAGAGTGATTAAAAAAAAAAAAAAAAAAAAAGTCTTGAAAGCCTCTTGTGTCATGGTAGAGTTCAAGCTAGCAGAAATAGAGCCTCCCTCACCCTCAGATGCCTCTGTTCTCCTGCTCGCTCGCCTGGCAAAGCTGTGAGTAAGCTCGGAGCCTGCTTGCAGGGGGAGAGTGACTGCCTGGCGTGCCCGATGAGTCACTGCCGCCTGCCCCGGTCCCCTGCCTGCCAGGTGGCCACTATCTTTGGACATTTTTATTTTCCTTTGTGGGGAAGGATAATTATGGCCTCCATGCCCTGTGGCTGTATCCATTCTGCCTGCCCAGACAGAGGCAGAGATCTTTCACAACACCCTCTTTTTTAAGGGAAACTGGGGGTGGTGGGGGAGGGGGTGGGGGATTTGAGTGTGTCTGAGGTGTGCAGAAGCGCAGGGGGTACAAGGGTAAGAACCTCTCGGGATTTGCAAAATGCTTAACTGTGCACCATCAAGTAGTTATGTAAAGTAGCTTGATTGGCCCACAGGTTGTTTGAGTTGTTTTTTTGTTTTGTTTTGTTTTGTTTTGTTTTCAGTAGGCTCCATGCTGGGCATGAACTCAGGACCCTGAGATCAAGACCTAAACTGATAGCAAGAGTCAGACGTTTAACCGACTGAGCCATCCAGGCACTCCAAGGCTGGTTTTTTTAAACCCAGGGATTGTACCAATGCAAGAGAGAGGAAACCAGATTTGACAAATGCAGGATGGGGCTCTGTGGTTTACACAAACACAGAAGAGAAACATCTGGGGACGGAATGGCCTCAAATGGAAAATGGTCAGGTAATTAGACAGATAAATAGACCAATGGATGGGTGGGTGTTACTCTAGAGGGAGCAAGGGGAAATGCAGACATCAGGAGCTTTTGGATTACGTATGTGTAAAATGCAACCCTGTGGGCATATGAAAGGTGTTCTAGGTGGATGCTGGAGGCTGAGAAGTCACCCCAGAATGGAAGATAAAATGTCGGGTTCAGTCTAAAGGGTTACTCTGCACCTAGATAAGGCAGAGCTGGCTGGAGAAGTCATCAGCTGAGTTGTGTCACTGGTGGAAAATATTTATGCATGAAGTCTACAGTGGTTAGATTCTGAGCATGCATTTAGCAATCATACTCCTGGTTTTGAATCGCTGCCCCAGGAAGTAACCTTGGGCGAATTATTTCACTTCCCTGGATCTCAGTTTCCTCATCTACAAATGAACGTGTGTCTCATGAAGAAGATGAAATGAGGTGATACAGCTAGGGCATGCAGTTAGAACCTGGTCCGTGGTTGTGATTATGCCTTCATGTATTACTTTTTTCAACACACTTTAATTATGAGGGGGCACTTACTTCGTGCCAGGCCTGTGCTAGACCCTAAGGATATAGACTTCTTTGATTCATTTCACGAATATTTGCTGAGCGCCTACCATGTGCCTGGCAGACACTGCTGAGTCCTGGAGGACGGACTGAGGGGGACGCAGACGAGACCCCTGCCCACAAGGTGCCCTCTAGCCTGGTGAGGAAGACGGGTGTTCAAGTAACTAAAGTGCTTAGCATGGACAGGTTCTTGCTGAATGCCAGAAGGTCAAGGGGTTCCAGTCCAACGGATCGTCAACCCCTGTGCAGATGGGAAAACTGAAGCGCAGAAAGGTGAGACTTGCCCAGGTCCCCGCACCTAGTAAGCGGGAGAGCCTCAGCTGGAACCCACCCGAGCCTGACTCCAACGTCCACGTCCTTTCTCAACAACACACAGTTAGTTGCCAGGGTGTGCGTTCCAAGCTTCTGGATGAAGACAGGGGGCCAGGCAGAGTTGAGAAAATGCGCAGACAGAGAGGTATTCATTTTTCAGTCTCCAATTTGGGAAAGATGTAATTTCAGGGACACAGAGGAGACGATTTGAGAAGAGTCAGCACCTCCTGCCGCAGAGGGATGCTGGGTGTGTCTCAGTGTGTGTGAGTGAATGCGTGCGTCTATGCGTGTTTCTGCGAGTGTGTGACTGCACGCGTGCATCTCTGTCCCTGTGTGTGTGTTTGTATGTCTTCTGCCTGTGGAGGGGAGGCAGGCAGGTGTGCCTGTCTGTATGCGTGTCTGTGTATTTGTATGTGTTGCTCTGCGTATCTGTATATCGCTGTATTTATGTGTGTGTCTCCATCTATGTGTGTGGGTCTCTGCTAGTGACCCCGTATATGTGTCTGAGCTGGGGGGGAGGTGTGTAGATCCGTGTGTATGTATGTATATGGATTTGTGTGTCTCTCAACCTGCGTTTGTGTCTTTGAAGGCATGTGGGTGTATTTGCACGCGTGTGTGTGTGTCTGTGTGCCTGTATATGTGTGTGCGTCAGTGTCCGTGAGTGTCTGCCTGTGTGCGTGCCTCTGGGGGGGTGCGGTGCGCCCTGTGCCCGCCCTCCCCCCCCAAGTTGTTTCTGTGGAGCTGATCTAACTTGTCCTTCAGAATTGGGGACACAGCAACGGCAGTGACTTTCGTCTTATCTCGCAGCCTGCCACTCTGTCAGAGGAAATTAGATTTGCTTGGCACAGCCTGCTCCTTATGATGTCATTTTGGCTGTGATCTGTGTGTCCTGCTCTCCTAGGTATTTGTCTTTTGATTTGCCTGATGAATACCTGCCAATGCAGAAATTAAGAGAGCATGAGTTTTGGGTTTTTTTTTTTTTTTTTAAGAATCATACCAGGGCTGGAATGTTAGCTGTCCTTTTCTTTGCTGTGGACATGGAAGCCATGGTAAAGGAGATAGAGCCTTGGCTTTGAAATGGAAAGACCTCGGCTCAAGTCTTCAGTTGGCCCTTTCAAAAGCTGTGTGACCTTGGAGAGGACACTTCACCTCTCTGAGCCACGGTTCTTTTTCTGCTAAATTCAGACAGTTCTTTGGAGGGACAAATATAATAACCGATGAAGATGTTCTCAGAAATCCACAAAGTCCTTAGACGACATGATGTCAAGGCAGAAAGGCCCTGCAGGACGACTCTGGGCTCAGACATCAGGCAAACTCTGGGTTTGGGTCCTGGCTCCATTCTTTTCCCCGTGTATGACCTAGAGCAAGTTACTATACCTCTCTGAGCCTCAGATTGCTTCTCTACTAAATAGGATATTATATATAAGGCACTTAGCTCATGGCTGGCCACCACGAGGGCCACCAAAATGAGAGCTGTTAATATTTTTAATAATACAACAAGGGCGATAGCAGTATTAATATTTGTCCACTTTCAAACTTTCAGTGAGCATAATAAGCAAGATAAAGCCTTTGGAAGAGCAGGGTGACATGGGCAGCATGATAGAAGTGATTTACTATTATTTATTTTTACTATTTCAAGATGCAGCATCAGCAGAGTGTTCTTGGCATCACCATATTCTTGGCAAGTGCTTTGCGTTTCATCTAGAACTGAGAGACCGTTCTGGTTGCGCAAAAGGGTGAGAACAAGACAACCTCCAGGCCAGAGTGGTCTGGGCTGACTGCTGGGGGGCTGACTTCTCCAGGACCTGTCCCCAGCCCCTCCAACCGCATCCTTTCTATACGATCTCCTCTCTCCGCCTCAAGCACCCTTGCCTTGGAAGATGCTCTTCCCTCCCCTGGAATATTCCTCACCATCACTCTAACCCCAGATCACCTGGGCTGGGCTCCAGGTGCCTCTGCTCAGGCTAAGTCCCTGCTCTGTGCCCCCAGTGCACCGTGCATTCACCCCACCATGCATGACACCCAGGGTGTTCAAATGCTCTGCTCTGTGCCTGGCTCTCTCCCAACCAGTGCCCTCCAGGAGGCAGGGACAGGAACCACAGAGTCCTAAGTGGATGTTTGCAGAGTGAACACGTGGAGATTAGCTGTCTCCTCTCACTTTCTGTCCCTACCTCCCTCAGATGCAATACCTTCAGATAGCAATATATTAATTTCAGCTGGACCCACTTCTGACAACCATTTTGTTCAATAACAGAGATCTGGAAAGATGTGCCTGTTGATTTTGTTTGGGTTTGCTTTTGAAACAGATGGGCTTATCTCCTCTGGACCGCTTGTCTCCAATAACAGTGCCACGCACGGTGGAGGACGAAAGATTCCCAAGTGTTTGACCTGCTTCAGCCTGTGTTTTGGGGCTAACGTGTGGGTTTGCTGCAGTGACCATGGGTGTCCGCGTGGGCCTGCAGCATCAGTTTTGGAGGGTGGTTGGAGGCCCAGAGTCTGGGATTGGACTGCCTGATTCCAGGCCTCAGAGTTACTGAACCTCTTTGTACCTCAGTCTCCTCATCTGTAAAATGGGGTTACATAATAAAATATGGCTGCCACACCAGGGTTTTGTCGGCATTAAATGAGATCTCTCAGATAAAGCCCTTAACGCAGTGCCTGGTGTAGAGTGAGTGTTTGGTGAAGGTGGGCACGTGTTCCTATTGTGTTGCACTGGTAACCAATGGAAATATCAGACCAGGACCTCCACTGGAACAGAGACTGAGCATTTGGAGTCAAACATCTGCTTCCATTCTGCAGATCTGGGCTCCCAGGCCTAGATGTTGGAATTACTCTGCAATTTCAGATGAGTCTTTTTATGGTCAGGTGGGCATCATTCAAGGAGACATGTTCAGTCTATCTGCCTGATGAAGTGTGAGCCTCACAGTGTGAGCCTGTCTTCTCTCACTTAACAGCCACCTGGCTCTCCTAGTTGGCAATCTACTTGGCACACGGGCCACCTCCTGGTGTAGAGCAGGGGTCAACAGATGACATCCCTCAAGCCAAATCTGGCCCACAACCTGTTTTTGTAAATAAAGTTTTATTGGAACACAGCCATGCCCATTCATTTACATCTTGTCTATGGCTGCTTTTGAACTATAATGGCAGAATTGAGTAATTATCATAGAGACTGTAAGGCTTGCAAAGTCTAAAATATTTTCTGTCAGGACCTTTGTGGGAAAAATTCAGCTACACCTGCTGTTCAATTGAAACAGGATTTAAAGAGTAATCTGGTTGAGCTAAATCAGTAACCTGAGCATCATCCCATCTCCTCACTCTCCCTCAGCCCTGATATCAGGTTGATCACCAAGATCAGATGATGTTGCTCCACTATATCGCCTATGTTTTCCCCTCATCTCTTTCTCAAAAGCCACTGTCTTAGTTTAGCTCTGTCTCCACCCCTCTTGACTATCTCACACCAGGGCCACCACCAGCCTCTAAAGTGTCTGGGTGAATTAGATAAAGATGTCTTCTCTGGGTAGCGACAGCTCCACGACACACATGGTCAATAGCAGGAGTGCCTCTGTGCAGGGAAAAAGCCACCTCACCCTAATGATTATACCGAATCGGTTATAGCTCTTATGCCTACTAGTTATATCTCTTGATCGTACATTCTCCTCGCTTACCTATCCAGGTAGTCCTTCACCCTAGAGCTAGAGTGATCTTTCTAACAGGCTGTGTCCCTCTCCTGCTCAACCCCTCCATAGCTCCCCTCATCCTCATGACAGAGCCCAGGCGCATGATATTCAAATCCTGTTATGGTCTGGTCTTTGCCAGTCTCCCAGTCCCATGCCTCACCACCTGCTCAGCCTACCTCACACCTGAGCACTGTCATACAACTTGGAGTACCCTTTACCTAGACCTCCATGCTGTTCATACTTTGGGGACTGGCACAGTCTTGGCCTTCGTGAGATACTTTATTCCTCCTTTTATCCATCAGAAAACTTCCCAGTCTTCCTTCAGATCCACCGCAGGCATCTCAAACATCTTCACACACACGGGTTCGTGGGGTATTCACGGGTCAGAAAATCAGGGTAGTGGATCTTGACCAGTTTGAAAGATGCACTAATCTAGAAAACACAAGAGTGCACCACCTTTGGTCAGGTGCTGTCATAACATAGGATAAATAACATAGGCTCTGGGGCCACACTGCCTGGGCTCAAGTCTGGCTCTACATTTTATTAGCAATGACCTTGGGCAAGTGATTTAATCAGTGTGCCGCAATTTCTTCACCTGGAAAGCAATGATAATGATAGCACTTTCTTCATGGCTTGTCATGAAGATTAAATGAATATATTAAGATACGTGTATAAATTGTGTGCGCAGCTTAGAAAGCTACCCGGCGACATGGCAAGTGCTGTGGGCGTTTTTGAGCTGGTGCACGTGTGCTGGGGGGGGCATGTGTGCGCGCACACGTGTGTGTGACCGTGGTTCTGATGAGCACTCACCGAAAGCTGCTTCTCAGGCTGGCATCTATCCTGATCCTCATTAAGGCAATTATTTGACTACATTATGATTTTAAAACGTTATTTTGCTTTCCTCTCTCCTTTACTAGACACGGAGCTCCTGGAGGGCAGCAAGTATGTCTTATTATCTGCATTCCAAGCACCCAGCACTGTGCTTAGTTGATTTTTTTTTTTAATAAACGAGAAAATGAGGCCTAAGTCCTAAAGCTGAACCGCCACGGGGCCTCCTTCCTACAGTTACAGGGACCAGAATCCTCCTGCCCTTTACCGCCTCTGCCCCGCCGCCTTCCACCCCCAACTTCTTCTGTGAGAAACATGCGGCGCTTGTGTGGGATTGGGGTGACTTTCTCAGCCTATCTGTTCTCCACGATGAGATGAGAAAACGTGACCACATCTCATCGTCAGCGAGAGGGAGGAGGGCATAAGGGACCCTCGAGCAAGAGATGGAACTTCCAAACTGATTCCGAGGAAAATGAAAACTCCAGCTGACCTAAGAGATTTCTATAATGAGAGAAAACCAATTTAAATGCAAATAGCCCAAAGCATAGTTGGGGAAAGGCGTTGTGCTGCAGAAAAAGGCTGGGAAAACAAACATAGCCCTCATCACGAGGCCAGTTCACCGTTGGATGGGAGGGCTGCTTTATCCATTTAGGATTAAAGTCTAAACGAGGGACAAAGAGTCGCATGCATTGCTGGCGGCATTCCCTGGTGCTTCGTGGTGCCGACTGAGACGTGGGCGTCCCTGAGGGAGCCAGACGCTGGCCACTACCATTTACGGGGGCCCCCAGCAGGTGTCAGTTGTTGTTCTGCAAGGCGTAGAGAACAAAAGATGTCCCATAGATGGGCACGGCCTCGGAGGGGCTCACAGCCTTGGGGAACCGTTAGAACGTGAAGTCGCTTCTGGCCCCACAACAAGTACTTATATTTTATTGAGCATTTACTTTGCACCAAACCCCGGCCTAAATATTGTATGTGATGGTTATCCATCAGATTCTCACAGTGACCTTGTGGGGGAGGGCTTATTATTATTCCCATTTGACAGGCAAGGTGACTGAGGTTCCAGGAGGTAAGAAACTTGCCCCTGTTTGTTTCAGACCCAGACAGAATGGCTTCAGCCCTGAGGAGCTGAGAAGAGACACTGGTGCAGAGCAGAGGTGCCCAAGGGCAGGAGGCCCCGGGACAGAGTTTGCTGCTGGCTTTGGCCCAGAGCAGTAAAATAACCCCGTTCAAGGAATCAAAGTGTGGATTGCTCTACTGCTCACTGTGTGAACTTGGGGGGTTACTTTCCCTCTCTGGGCCTCGTTTGGGGGGTGGCCTAAAATTATTTTAGACCATAAAATTATATTATTCTAGGACTCCAGCTGCCCTCACGAATAGCCGTTGCCCGGTTGATAAAACACCTCCTCTGTCCTCTCTGACGCCCATCCTCCCCCCGCCCCCGGCCTTTACCCTTGCTGGTCCATCGCTGTTGCAATGGAGCACTTTAATTTCCTCCTTTGGTTTCATAATTCAAGGACAGCACCATCTGCCACATTAAATCCACGTTCCCTGCTAGCCTCCTTCTCAAAACAAGAGATGGATAAAGGCTTCATCTGGTTTATTTCACGGATGGAGCAAGAACTGGCAAAACCAAACGGGGATAGCTTTGGACTTGCAAGCTATATTAATTTCCTAATCTTCTGGTCGGGCCCCCGAACCCATTCTGTCATCCTCTCTGCCTACCCCAGCCAAATCAGGGTGATGATGATGATGGTAGATGACATTTACCGAGGCTCTTCTGAGTCAGGCACTTTCTTAAGGTTTTTCTGTGGATTCATTTATTTCGTCCCCATTACATCTCGGCAAGGAAGGGGCTCATAAGAACAGCCCCACTTTACAGATGCAGAAACAGAGGCCCAGGAAGCTTAAGAAATTTGCCGAAGACCACGTAGCCTGCAAACAACAGAGGCTGAATTGAACTGGCTGGGGAAATCGCCACTTACACAGGGAGATGGCCAGCCCAAGAGGAGCCAGGCTTCCCAGCTGAGCTTTCTGACCTCTGACATTTGAGGTGTCGAGGGCACTCTCCTTTATTAAACACTCATTTGACACACTTTTACTGAGCAGCCCAGAGTGTGCCCGGCACTGCTCTCCCTGCTGAGAGGCCAACAGAGAACAAGGCCCACCGGGGTCCTCTCTCAGAGGGCTGAACATCTAGTATAAGCACAAACAGACACGATCGTTGTAGGTGGTGATAACATGCCATGAAGAGATGCAATAGGGAGCATGAGAGGGAGAAATGTGTGAGTCAGGGCAGGCCTCCAGGAGCGGAGGGCCTCTGAGCAGAGATGTGAGCATTCAGCAGTGCCGCGGGGTTTCTCAGCCTCAGCACTGCGGAGATCGTGGGCCTGGTCATTGTTATGGGGCCTATCCTGGGCATGATCGGCCGTTGAGCAGCATCTCTGGCCTCTACCCACGAGATGCCAGTAGAAGCCCCTCTCTAGTGTGACATTGCCAAATGTCCCTGAAGGGCGAAATCACGCCCCCGTTGAGAATCCCTGACTCATGAGATCAGCAAAGCAGGCGGCGAGGGTGGAAGGGCTAGCAAGCTGGGCTGAGCATTCGAGAAGCAGGAAGAAGACTGGTTTGGCTGGAGGGCAGGGGGCCAGGGTAGGGGTGTCAGGATCGTCACAGCTCTTGAAAACTCTCTAGAAAGCACTCAGCACACTTACAGAGTTCCTTGTCAGTGCCAGGCATTGTACCAGCTGTGTCCAAGGACACAGTGCATGCCCCAAGGTGATCACAGTCGGGGTGGCTGGATGAGACACTTGTGTCCGGGAAGGCAGCTGTCAGCATGGGGCTGTCCGTGGTAACAGAAGATTCCGGTCGGAAGGCAAGCAGAGAGGGGCTCCAAAGGCAGTGACCGCAGTGCAGGAGGTCTGGGCCCTCTCTTGAAGAGGAGATAAGGATGAGAGAAGCCTTCACCTTCCCAGCATCCCAGCCCTTCCATCTGCCGTCAGCAACCATCCTGCCCCCTGGCCTCGCAGCACACAATTTTCGTGGAATTTCTAATCACGGTGTCCCCCTTGTCTGGCCAAGGGGCTGGAGTGAGACCCCAGCTTGGCTATCAGATTCTTCCTTCCTGGAATTAGAACACTGGGCAGAGAAACCCAAGGGCAAAGAATGGCTAGAGTCCATTTTTCTAATGAAAATGGAACAAGGCAAGTTCTTTTGTTCTGGCATTATTTTCTACTCTCTCAACAACCTAAGAAGCAATTGTTTCTCTCTCTCTTCCAAAGCCTTGTTTCCTAGCTTTTCCTTCTAATGCCCTTTCAATATATATCCACTTTCGTTCACCACAGTGGGTTTCCGATGCTTGAAACCCCAATTAAAATAGAAACAGTGCTATGTGGACAGGGAAAAGAGAGTGTCGATTTCTGATTCACAGCACTCACCACTTTATATTAAATAAGCTCTATGTCCCTCTCTCTCCTAGCAACCAGCAGCTTCTCCAGGGCCGGGAGAAGGTTTTCCTCACAGCACTCAGCTCAGGGCTGGCTTCTGGCTTTGCACTCGCCCTGCTTTATAACTACTCATTTCTCTGTGGGATCATTTGCTTAATGCCATCCTCCCCCACCATGCCGAAGCTCCATGAAGACAGAGTATATGGAGCCTACCCCAGTAAGGGGACCGACCTTCCCGATTTGCCTTTGTCCCCCGGGGGTTTTCTGGGACAGGGACTTCCCGTGCTAAAACCAGGAAAATCCCAAGCAAATCAAATCCCCAGGTGGCCCTGGCCACCCTATCAGGACCTGGCATAGAAGCCTTCGAGCACCATTTGTCCCTGACATTCAAGAAATACATGCTGAACTATAGAGGCAGCCCAGCAGAAGGCATATTCTTTCATTCTGCATTTCTTCACACTGACTGTGTGCCCAGTAACCAGCTTGTCAAAAGCAGGGGATTCAAGGAAGGGTGTCCCAGCAGCCAGGACTGGAAATGTAAATTGGAACTAGACCGGAGAGGGGGTCTTGAATGCTGGGCTCAGAAATCTGGATGCCACGCAGGTGCAGCAGATCCGGCTGATTGAGAAGCAGGGAGGAGACATGAAAACAGGAATAATTTGGGGGTGATGCCTCAGCGACTGTCCCCCAGACTCTCTATTAGAGGAAGCATCTGCAGGGGCTGCCGAACAGGCGGACAGAGCCTGAAGTCCATGTGAGTTGTTTGCTCGTTTTCTTGCTAGGGTCTAGGCTAGGCACAGAGGGGTTTTGGCTACCTCCTTTTTCAACTCAAGCACAGCCATCTGCTCGACTCAACAAGCAGAAAATCCACCCCCAGGAAACGTGAATTTATTTGTGGATATGTGATGAATCCCACAGCTTTGCTCTTGGGGAGATCCAGCAACCTGAACCACGCCACGAGGCTGTCCTCCGGGTGGACGTCACCCCTGCCCCACCAGCCGGTGAGAAAACATCCATGCACAGCCAGGCACACTTTTCGGAGGAGGCGTCCTAGACTCTGAGGACCTGGAAATCCTCTGAGAAGAACATTTCTCTGATTCACCTCCCTCGATTCAGAGAGGGGAAGGAATGTTCCTAAAACGACCTGGTAAGTGAGAAGCGGAGGGTGGGCGGCTCCCTCCTTAGCTTTTCTCAATAAAGAACTGAATCACGTAAAAGGGGGCCCCTTGCTCCTGGCAGAAAGGAGAAAGTTCTAGAAGGTGAATAAACAAGGAAATAAAAACATTAAATCGTGAGCTTCGAGAATTTTTCCTCTTTGAATTCTCTTTCTGTCCTTCTTACCACACGGAGAAGGCAGTCTCATTTTGGTACTCACAGGTCTTTAGCACCTCTCTGAAACTTTAACACCTCTCCAGATCTCTCTTTTAAATGGAAATCAAACAGGCCTCAAGCCCAGAGTCTTCAATGGGCACCCCTGTTCCCCCAGAATTCAGCAATATTGCTTTATTTTCATGGTGTTTCTTTTTATGGATAGCTTCTTTTTGTGGCAGGTGGTATTGGCTTTCCATTTATGGTAATGAGTACATTTCCCTTTTGAACAAATGTATTTAAGTTTTAAATGTGAGACAAGTTAAAGAAAAATAATGAGGGAGAGACGAGGCCAAGTAGCATGCAGCTGCTGCACCAGGATTGGTGGTCCTCACACGATGGATGTTTGAACACTGGGGTGGGGATGCGATCGGAGGTGCAGTGACTCCAGGGGCGCTCACCAGAGCACATGGCAAGCCTGAGATTTAAAGGTGGCTCCTTCACTGAATTAGAAACAGAGACATTGGAAGCTCTTCACGTGACCTTGAACAGACAGAAACCTGAGATGGGAGAGAGAGTGGATCTGTTGTTTAACTCGGCAGAGGACACTCCTCGTGGGTAAGGGGTCTCCTCCCTAAAGGAAAAGATGGGCAGTGAATTTGTGTATGTTTCCTACAAAGAACTACCGAAGGAGTAATAAAGGCAGGAACCGTGGTAGAAGGGCAGAAGCAGCTGCCGTGAATGGGCACCCTGTGCTAAGCTCTTCATATGCTTCCGAAAGCCACTCAGTCCCTTCATCAGCCCCATGCTGCTCGAGCTACTAGCGGATGTCTAAGGAGCACGTACCATGTGCCAAGACCTCTTCAGAGCGCTTTATCCAGCCATGTAGTCCTAACAACATCCTTTGGAGACAAGTATTATCACCACCACTTTATAGATGAGAAAACTGAGGTATTAAGAGACTAAGGAGCTCTGCAAGGTCACAGCTAGCAGGAGATAGAAGCAGATTCAAGTCCAGGCCATCTGGCTGTGAGCGTGCCCCTAACTGTTAACGCTTCATGGAGGTGAGCGACCATAAACTTAATCTCCATTTTACAGAGGAGGACTCAGGCTTGCCTAAGGTCACACAGCTACTGAATTGTAAAGTCAGCTAAACCACTGAGAGCAGCATTTTCCCAAAAGCAAGTTATTTCGTTAATTCAACAAATGCTTATTGAGCATCTGTCCTGTGGGGACGGCCCCTCTTCTAGCACACATTGCTCTTGGGGGCTGTGGGTCCTCCCCCAGGCAGGGGAGTCATCCTATGGACTTCTCCCTGGGACCTCTGGATTTCTGGTTCAATCTAAGCCAGACCAGCCCGCAGGCCTGGCTCTGTGGCAAAATCAGGAAGCCTGGGCAAGGCTTCTAGAACCTCTCGTCTGGCTTCAGTTGTGCCATTTTCTGCCGGAGCCTCTTTGCCCCTCCCAGCCTCAGCTCCCTCACCTACCAAATGGAGCTAATTAAAATGATCTGACTCCACTCACAGGGTTGTTGGGAAAATCCAACGAGAGTGTGTAGGCGGAAGACTTTTCACTCTGGAGCTCCATGTTAGTGGTCGCCGTCGGTTTGCACGGCTCTCTGGCGAGTTATCTTAAAATAGGAATTATTGTTTTTTTCTAATTACGAAAGTTTGGGAATTACAGAAGAGCACACAGAAACAAATACAAATGGTCCATGACCGTCCCCTACCCATTGGTGATCTCTATTAACCCGTTGGTGTATTTCCTGCTGGTTCATAAATATGAAATAAATGTAAATATAATCATTGCCTGACTTAAAACCCAGTAGCTTCCCACTGCAGTTGGAGTAAAATCCAAACTCCATATAAACACCTCACCTTGGCTTTCATCCCTGTGTGGCCTGTGCCTCCCTCCCTCCCACCGCTTTTCTCCCACTCCCCCCTGTCTCTGCCTTTATTTGTTTTTTTCTAAAATTGCAGTTGCATCACCCCTCAAGGCCTTTGTCCCTTTGCCTGGAATGCTCTTCCCTGGATCCTCATGAATGGATGTTTTTCAACATGCAGGCCAAGATCAGAATGTCACCTCCTCGGATAATTCCCTTGTCACTCTGTCTAAACCAGCCCATGTTATGCTCTCTCCATGGCATCGCCCTACTCCTGGAAATTGTCCCGTTTGTTCTTTGACTTCGCCCCAAATGGTACGCTGAACTTGTTCCCTTCTTTAGCGCCATGCCCGGAATATTGCCCGGCACGCAGCACATTAACTATTCAATAAGTGAATGGATTAGATTAATGCACTTCCAAGCTGGGATCGTCCTAGATCGATATTGTGCAACTTGATTTTTCACTTAATCTGATGTGACCACAATGACTTTAATGACAGTGCGGTACACCATTATATGGACGTATCATCATTTTTAACCAAGCCCCTGTTATTGATCAGCTGGGGCATTTCTCATTGGTGTGTTTGCAAGTAATATTACAGCAGCCATCCTTGTACACATACAGGGAGGCTTCGCACACCTCCCTGATCGTTTCCCTAGGATTAATTCCTGCTGGTGAAACCCTGGGATCAAAGGGTAGAGAGTTTTAATCCTCTTGATATGTATTGCCAGACTGACTTGAGGAAAAGTCCTACTGTCTCTGAATTCGTTTTAATGACCCATAGTGTGCGCTATTCTTGGTAGAATCTTCTGAAGGCAAAGGGAATGTCATTATCTCCTTACCCAGGAGAGCTAAGGTTGAGGCCATTGGGCAAGACAGGTCAGACCCACTTAATCTGCAGAAACCTCCTTCTTTCCCAACAACAGCTACACCTTTGAGCCCTACTGACCAGGCCCAACACGTGATACGTAGGGATCCTGTCAGGTGGTGGTGAGGCACTAACGCTAGAAGTCACTTTAGCCAGGCCGAGGCATTTCTCCCTCTGGAGATTCATGACAGCCTGGCCCAGCCAGATGTTGTGAACTGGATGTTCCTTCTTTTGCTCTCCAAACCACACCTGGGATGGGCCAGTGGGCCTCTTGCTGAACCTTGCCCATACCTGGCCCAGTCCTCTGTGCCTTTGCTCACCTGGCTTCTCCATGCCCTGCCCCATCTCCGGTCCCAAGGCCTGGCGCTACACCCCACCCCCCCACCCACCATCCAGGAAGCCCCTCAGGGATCCCCCTCCAGCCCAGTACTGCTACAACTCTGACCACCAACCTCTCCTTTGGCATTTAATCATCTCACTGCCTGACACTGTTCCTACACCTGTGTGTCTGAATGAGTTTCAGTCTCCAAGTGAGGGCTTTTCTCCCTCTGGGAGCTCGTCCACAGTCTGAGAGTCAGAACCTTTGGGCGAATTGGGCAAAAGGAGCCTGGTCTTTGATACTGACTTGCTCTGTGCATTTGGACAAAGTATTTGGACAACCTCAGTTACCCCATCCATAAAATGGAGATTGTAATAGTACTGACCTGAAAGAGTTGTTCTGGGAATTCATATAAAGCCCTTACCTTCGTGCCAGGCACAGAACAATTGCTGAACACAACAGAAAATAGTATTTATCTCCATTTTGTTCTTCTGTACCTCTGCACAGGCTGAGCCAGTAACATGCACAATGATAAAGGAAATATTTGTGGAATGGAATGAACGGACGTCATGTGGGCATTCACTGCGTGTGTATTTAACCTCACTCAGGGAAACCAGAACCGGTCATCTCAGGATCTCGGGGCCGGAGGAGAAAGGAATCTCTACCGTAGCTGAACCGTCCCGTCCCTCAGTCATAGGTCCAGAGCTCTTTGAGAGTGGAGATATGTTATCTGATTTAATCCCCACACCCACCTGACAGGAAGATATTTTTATGTCTCTCTGATAATAACACCTACCATTTGTTGACCATCTAGTGTATGTGTCAGCCCTTTGCGAGGCACTTTTTAAAAATGTGATTTCATTTAAATCCTCACACTATCAGGGAGGTAAGGGTTATTATTGCTGAAGAGGAAACAGGGTCAGAAAGTTTAGGTAAACTGCCCAAGGGCTAATGGGTAGCCAGAGAAGAGGAGAGGCCAGGATTGAAACAACAACAACAAAACCCAGAAGCTTCCGCTATACCACCTGATTTACTGACATGTTCACAGAACCGTCCAGACCTCTGCATTCAGTTGGCGCCTAATGGGAACTGGACTGCAAATGCACGGTGATCTTGGGCCTTTTACCAGATGCTTCAGATGGAGCAGTTTCTATTTCCGGTGCCCACCTCAATCTCCATCTCCAGGGAGGTTGTTCCCCACCCCCTGCTCTGCTGTCATGATGTTCTTGTTTTTCTGCAGGCCCTGTGACTCAGCATGCAGCTCCAGATGGCTTCCTGCCTTTCCAGTCTTGTTGGCTGGGGTGCTGGGGCCCTGGTACAGTAAACTAAAACCGAAAACATGTTGCCACGAAGAGTGGAACGCCTCCCTCCTCTGCCCGTGAATATGAAGATTGGGGTCTGCTAATCATGGCGGTGGCCCCCTCCGTGGCCTCCCCTTGACACAGTCCCTCCTCTCTAGCCCTGAGATCCTCATATTCCACCCCAACATGTCCCTGATGCCTTGAGGAGGCCACCCAGGGGGGAAGCAGGGACCACAAAAGGGGAAGGGCCCAGTTCTGACATCCCCTTGGTCTGACACCACACCCCCCCGCCCCCCGTTGACCTTAAGCAATTTACTTTCTGAGCCTCATTGGTCAAACGGAGGGTTAGGCCTGCCTCTGAGGGGTATAGTTAGGGTTGCCAGATAAGATGCAGAATGTCCAGTGCTATGGACTGTGTCCCACCCAAATTCATGTGTTCAATCCTAACGCCCAGTGTGATGGCGGTAGAAGGTGGGGCCTTTGGGAGGTCTTAGGTCATGGGGACTCCAGGGAGCTCTCTCGCCCCTTCCACCATGGGAGGACACAGACAAAAGCCAGCCATCTGTGAACCAGAGAGAGCATTCTCACCAGACACCAAATCTGCGGGCGCCTTGATCTGGGACTTCCCAGCCTCCAGAACTATGAGAAATAAAATTTGTTTTTAAGCTAGTCTATGGGAATTTGTTATAGCGGCCCAAATGCACCAAACGAAACTAAATTTAACATCCAGTTAAATTTGAATTTCAGATAAACAATTTTTTGCTTAATTGTGTCCCAAATATTGCATTCAAATTTAACTGGATGGCCTGTAACTTCACTTGCTAAACCTATAACTCTATGTAGAGTATATAGAGAGATAACAAATGTGAAGATGCTTTATCACCTATCAAGAGCTGTACACTTAATAATATCTTTCCATGAGACATATGCATATCTACCCACGGGCCACCAGCTTGGCCTAGTGCAGAGAACAGAGACTCTTACGGTCAGGTGATGGAAAATGTGTACCGTCTCAGCCTGTGAATTGGATACCTGGGTCTTGTTTGTCAATTGATTGATCTTTGGACATTTCACCTCTGGGGCTTCAATGCTTCCATCTTTAATACTCCCAAATGCCAGAATGAAAAACATGGAAGCAACAGGTACCCAGAACTTTGTCTATTGCTGATTGACTGACACATGTCTGGACTAAATCTCCTTTTGACTACATAGTTGAAGAAGAAAACAGCATGACTTGTCAGTGAATTATTTAATGAAGGATGTGTTTGGCTCCGAGATGGTCACAGAACCCCGCCTAACATAGAAAAACAAAAGGAAACAACTAGTTTACTCCATAGAGACTTCTTATTTATTTGGGGTTTTGGGTGTCTCCTCCTATCAGAGTTCTGTGAGGGGAGAGATTTTTGTCTGTTTTGTTCCCCATTAATATTTAGGGCCTAGCCCAGGATTGGTGGAATATTTGATGCCCTGAAACCGTTTTAGCTGGCTACATTAAAGATGAACAAACACATTCATAATCTATTGGAATGGGACTTTTCTGAAGCCCGTTCAACCTCCCTTCCTTTTTAAGGAGATGACAGTCATGGCCCCAAGTTTTTTGGAACAGAGTTACCACCTCTCCACAGAATGTCCCCCAATCAGTGACCAACTCAAGTGCCCAGTGACTAGGGCCCAAGGGCTAGGTTATTTGGCCTGCATTCCCCCAAACTCCCCAAAGTTCCGTTGCCATGTTTTTGTTTTTTAATGGACTTGCCACCAGCTACCAAGACGCTAATGAATGCCCAGTACCCAGTGAGCGTTTGGATTCCATGATTCGCTGGCTCTACCAATAAAGGAAGGGCAGGCTGACTTTAGGAACTTCTTAGCATCCAGAAAACCCTATAAGCCATCTTGAGATTTGCCTCTTAGAAACAACTCTCTAGTGGGGGAGCCCGACATTGTTGGAGACTTGGGACTAGCTCATCACTTCTTACAGCTGCATTTGGGTCCCCTCACCTCAGTGAGACCCTTGGTTACATTAACTGTTACCATTTTTGCATCCCCTTCCATAGTTGTCACGGCTGCTCCTTTTTCTCCATCCCTATCACCCACCCTAACCCAGGCTTCCCCATTTCTCCCAGAACTAGAGCTTCCAGATTGCCCCAGAGTGATCCCTTTGTAAGCCGAGTACTAGCTGCAGTCAGCTTGTCCTGCATCTCCCGTTCAATGAAATTTAGGGAGCCTGATGCTCATCCTAAAATCTTTCCAAGTTTCTTTGTGGGAGGTGGGAGGAGATGGGGGTTATTCTCTTCATGGCCATTTCTTGCTCTGAATACCTGTTTCCGCTGGAAGGAGTCCGGCATAGGAATTGAATACCTTACCTGCACACCCGCAGTCACACCCCCCCACCCACTGGTGGTTACAATCGTGTATCACATCAACCCAGATGTGGCTTTGGTCCTTTCCCCTATTTTCCACCCCAGAAAACTCATACCAGTCATGTTTGTGAGCATCAGGCTCCCCTGAATTTTTTTGGATGGAGTAATTTACATGTCAGTGAGGCATCAACTTAAGTTATTTTAATTATGTACTTTTAAATAAATATGAAATGCATACATTCCTTCTCATTAAAAAAAAAAAAGTTAAAGCATCAGAGATAATGCTAAGGAGGTAGAACAGGAAGATGGAGGAACGTGGTTTCTTGACATCACCACCAAGTTGCCATCCAGCCCTGAACTGCTTACCTCTTGGACTTCCTGTTGCAAGATATAAATAAACTCCTATATGTTAGGCTACTATGAGTCAGGTTTTCTGCTGCATGCAGCTGAACACAATCCTATCTGACACACTCCCTGTCTGGCACTGAGCCTCTCCCTTCTCATCACTTTCTGACCCCTTAACCATTGAAATTTTTCTACCTAGCACTTCATCACTAGCTGAAAAGATATTCTTTCTTAACGGCTGACAAGTTTGCTGTCTAGTTTCCCAGGAGGACGTAGGCTCCACATGGGGAAGGAGTTGGTCTTGCTCTCATGATATCCCCTAGGGTCTAATGCAATACTTGGCCCATAGTAGGTGCTCAATAAATATTTGTCAATAAACGAGTGAGTGCAAATTTGATCATGTCCTTCCCCATTTAGAGGATAAAATCCAGACTACTCTGGGCAGTCAAGGTCATTTCTGCCCTGGACTCTGTCTGCCCCATCCACCTTGTCCCAAACCAGTTTGTACTGCTGTCTGTATGGGCACCAACCACTGAGCCTTTGCACAAGCTGCTCTCTCGTGTACACACATACACATTACTGAGCACCTACTGTATGCCAGACACTCTTTTTGGTATAGGAGAAAATTCAGTGAACCAGACAGACAGAATGCCCATGACTATGGAGCTCAGCAGAAAGGAGAGACATTGGCCAAGTGACTACAGTGTAGTCAATCTTAATAAAAGAGACTATTGGAGTTATGAGAGTTCCTCAATCTCTAAATGGCAAACTCCTAGTAACCCTTTAAGGCCCAGCTCCAATGTCACTTTCTCTAGGAAGCCTCCTCCATGTCCCTGGGCTAGGGAGGTTGCTCCTAGTGCTCCCACAGACTCTTGCTGGACAGATCGAGCCATAGAACTCACCCCACTCTATGGTCTTTGCCATCTTCTTGTGAGCCTGCTTATGATCCTGCTTGTGAGCTTGTGGAGCCCAGGAGCCTTGCCTTATTGATCTCTGTATCCCCAAGGTCCAGTGCAGGGCTTGGCATGCAAATTTTTATTGAGTTCAGCAACTGACCTGTCCCTTCCTTGGCCTGCCTCCTTCCTTTCGCCAGTCCTTTTTCCCATGCTCAAGCTCCAGGCTGCCTTGGTCTCCCCATTCCACAGTTAGCTCCCCAGGCATATCTTCATCTTGTTCTGATTTAACCCTTCCCTTCCCCAGGCAAGCTGCAGAGTGGGGAGGCACCAGCTTCCTCTTGGGCTGTCTAAGCAAAGCTTAAATAAAAGGTCAGGAAAAGCCATTCAAACACTAGGGATTACTTTTCTGCTTCTCTACTCCTTTACTCCTCAGGCAAATCACCTCTTCTCCCCCTCCCCTTCCTTGTCTTGCATTGTCCCCAACTACACTCTCTTCACAGAACCCTGCAGATTTCTCATGCCTCTGCACCTCTGCACCTGCTGTTCCACTCTGCCAGAAATGCTGTTGTCCTACCATCCTTCCTGACAAAAGCTGCCACACCCTTTGAAGCCCAGCCTGTGTTATCTCTTCAATATGGCTTTTCCCATACCCCCTCCTCCATCCCCAAGCAAAATGAATTGTTCTGATGGTGTTTCTTGGCTGTGGCCTCATCCCACAACATTTCGTTGGTTTGTCCACCGTCCACTTGCTCTCAGACAGTGAGGTTTTCACCATCTGCATCAGTGGCAAGTCTATGCCTAATCTCTGTCCTTCCAGTGCCCAACCTAGGGCTTGGCACACTGCAAAATCAAATAAATAACTGTTGCTTTGGGTGGCTGAGGTCTTGGGCAGCAGGTGAGAAGAAGGGGCTACCCCTTCCGGGCAACAACACCTTGATTTGTCTCTGGACGATCATCTTACCCTTTTCCATCCATCTGGTTTGCGTGGAACTGACTAAGAGCCAGGGCTGAGCCTATGACGTGGCAACCCACTCAGATAGCACACCTCCTGACCTCAGTGACTATACAGGGATGGGCATGTGAGCTAAGCCTGGCCAGTGAAAGCATGGCAGCAAAATGGAACATGGGGAGGGGCATTGGGGGAAAAGAAAATGAAGGCAGAAGAAAAATGATGGGCCAACAGTAGAGTTAGTGTCCCTCAAAGGGGTCCATGAAGTCCAAGATATTTGACAGAGTCTGGCTATCCCCATGACCCTGTGCTTCCGAACACAAAAGTGTTCCCACCTAAATATCTGCTGCGGATAATAAACAGGACCCACCTAGAATTAAACGAAGCAGGATGAAGCTGTGGTCAAAGAGGCTGTGCTTTGGAGTCAGATCATCCGAGTTCGGATCCTAGCTCATCGGCCTATACTATGTCTGTACGAGCCCCTTACTTCTCTGCCCCTCAGTCTCTATCACTAAGATGCAGGTATCAATTTGTGGGGTCGCTCTAATAAACGGGAGGTGCATGCAAGTGGCAGCAGGTGTCCAACTATTGTTACTCTGTTGTCATCATTAGTTGATTGTTTGGTACACCAATCCAGGGTAGAGATGGCAAAGCCAATGACGAGGCTTAAACTAGGGCAGAGAGAGCGAGAACAGAGAGGAAGATGGTTGGAATAGATATTATCCAGTTGGTGTTAGTCAGAAATCTTTTGTTTGCAAATGACAAAAACGCAACTTCAAAATCTGCTTGAGCCAAGAGGAAAGTATTTGTCCATGTCACTGTCAAGTGAGAGGTACATTTTGAGTTTCACAAAAGGCTGGGAGGCTGGGTCCCCTCCTTGTATATTTTCTTGGTTCTGCTTTTCCCTGGGCTGGCCTCTTTCTCAGGCAACCACCATGCCCATGGAGGCCCCAGTTCCTCCAGGCTGAGAGAGTTACCCAGCTGGCAATCCTTATAGAAAAAGAGAGGGTCTCTTCCCCAACATTCATGATGAAAGTCTTGGAATTGAGTCTCGTTTGCTATGCTTCCTCATGTTCCCATCCTGGAGCCAATCACAGGCGTGAGGGAATGTTCTGAGCCTGGGCCGTGTGACCATCCTTGGTGTTTGGGGAGGGGGAGAGAGTCCAACTTCATCTGGGCTGAGGGTGGGAAAGAGGATCTCTAAGGAAAATTGGGGTGCTATCACCCAAACATAGGAGGGAATGCTGGGGAAAACCCTAATAGCTGTGCCCTGCAGAAGGGGATTAGTGGGGCCCGAGGAAGGACTGGATGTGGAAGGCCAGGGAGTCAACAGGAGCAGTGCTAACCGGGCTGTTTTGAGCTCGTGGCCTCTGACTTTGGTCCCCAGCAGGCCTCAGGAGCATGACTCAGCAGTGAAGCTGCCACACGCAGGGTTTTGCAACCGACCTTTCCCCTCCTCCCCAGCCCTGCATTGGTGTGTCCCTGGAGTTGGGCCCGGCTCCTGCCTGGAAATGTCCCTGACCGGGACCTCCTCTGGTCCCTGGGAGAGGGAGGGTCTCCGGTCTCCTCAGCCCAGCTCCGCGGTTTCTCTCTTGCTTCTCGCCCCAGGGCAAAGTCTGGAGTTTGCTGAGAAAAAGGTCAAATGCCACCTTGCTCTAAGCTGGGTGTCCAGCAGCCAGCGCTCTGTGGCTGCCCTGCCCCCAGCCAAGCAAGGGAAAGACCAGAACTGCTTTACGCTGGCCCAGCCCCCAGAGACAGGGATGGTCGAGCGCTTCTCAACCTTCAGAGTGAGAAAATGGGGATAATAAGAGCTGTCCCTGTAAGTCCTCCTCCTCGGGAGAGTAAATAGCAAATAAGGTCATGCTGAGGGCACACCCTTTGAGAGAGGGGGCTCCCACCCTCAGCTCACCTTTCCTGAGCACCTACCACATTTCAGGCCCCAAGTGCACGCTGGAACAGAAAGCGGAATAAAATCCAACTGCAGCCCCAAGTTGCTTGTGAGTTACAATAGGAAACAAACAGGTAGAAATCAGCCCGCAGTGTCCAGAGTCCTTTTATGACTAGGCACGGGGCTTGGGGAGAACAGAGGAGGCACAGAGGATATAGTCTGAGGAGTCTGGGGGCAGCTGGGAGGGACTGGAGAACAGGGACCTAGCTGGCTCCTGAAGAGCAAAGAGCTGGCTGGGTCAGGAAAGGAGGGAAAGGGCATCCCAGGGGAAGAAGCCTGTGCAAAAGGGAAAGGTTGCCTCAGAAGCTGAAGGGGAGCCCAGGGCACAGGGAGAAATTATGGGAAGACATGAGCCCGCAGTGGCAGATGGGACCAATGTTCAGAAAGAAGTTCTAAATGGGGGAGTGTCCAGGTCTGATAGAGACCTCTAGTTCAGATCATTTCATTAGCCATAATTAAACAGAAGCTCTGGCAAAGCGAAGGTCTCTCTTCAGTAGGAGATCAACTTAGCGAAGATTTGGGCTCCCTGAGAAAGATGCAGAGAAGCCCAACTTTCTGAGAAACCTCATCCGCCCAGCCTCTTGTATCTGATGGTGCACCCGGATGCCAGTTTTTATGTCCTGCGTTGTCACCCCCACTGTCCCTAAAGCTCCTTTCTGAGAAGTCATGGCACAGTGGGTGTTTGGACGGTAGCAATAGCCAGGCAGAGAGGAAGATGCCCCCTGCCAACCCCAGCTGCCCGGGTAAATCAGCCAGGCAGATACCTAGCCAGGAACACCTGCAGATGCTAAAGGGGCCTTCCAGGAGGGCCGGAAATGTTTCTCCCTGTCCCTTTCTTTTGTCATTTCAACATTAACTTGCCATTCAGTTGGGAAAGGTGAGGGCCCTTTGGTCATCTGTTCCTGGCTGTGTGACATGGCCAAAGCCTTGTGAGCCTGAGTTTTCTCAGCCGAAAAGGTGATGTGAGGGTGGCCCTAGATCCCGCACACGAAGCGCTTGTGTGAGGAGGAGGCTGCCCACGCTCACTCCCTTCTCCCAACTCCCTCTTCCTGGAAGCCTAGGCCCCTCTCACCCCCACAGACCACGCTGGAGGTGGCGTAGGGAAGCAGGGTCAGAGAGGGAGCGGCCTTGCCTAGGGTCACAACCGCTGGTACCCACCCGGTCAGTATTTGAACTCAGATCCAGGTCCTGGGCTCTAGACAGCAGGCTCCCTCCAGATGGGGTTACAGACCATAGTCTAAATATTTCAAGTTATAAATCAAGGTAATAAACTATTAAATAAAACATGTTTTATTGCCTGGTAGCACAGAGCTTCCTAATGACCTGGAATTAGGCCCAACCTTGCAGTTTCACACGAGCACCTGCCCTCTGCTACCCTTGTTCTGTTTGCCTGCACTGTAAGGGGCCTTGGGCAGGCAGCCCGCACCCCCAGCACCCCCCACCCCCCCGGCAATCAGCACCCACTGGCCGCATGGCCTACCCTAGTGAAAATAGGATGGGGGAGAGGCCCATGAAAGCCTACAAGTGGGCTCAGACATTTAACAAGGAATCCCAGGATCTTGGGACCCTGGAGCATCATCTGGAAGGGAGCTGCTTAGGTTCCAACTGGGACACAACCCTTGTCCCCCCAGATTCCTCACTTGGGCAGGGGAGAGGGCTGGAGCCCCTCTTGCCCTGGTCAGAGGATGCAGGACATGGAGCCAGGAAACAAAATTATGTTCTTGGTTCTGCTATTTTCAAATGAGATCTTAAAGTCAGTCCTGGCATCTCTCTGCATCTCAGTCTCCCCGACTGCAAAATGACCGAGCCAATCTATTTAGTCTCTGAGTTTCCTTCTGGCTCTGACCCGGGGTCCTGCAGCTGACCCTGCCCTCCCTCAGGCCAGTGGGTGCCGGTCAGTTGGTCACCAGCTTCTCCAGGGCTTCCTGCCTGGGGCAGCCCCTCCAGGTCCACAGTTATCTTTGGAATTGAGCTCTTAACTTCCCTAAACAGCGCGTCTGGAACTAAGCCAACAAACTAACAAAAACCTTTAATTGATTTCATTTGTGACCTGGGATCATAAAAGTAGTCAAATCTTGACCAAGCTTGCTAATACAGGCTTCTAGGTCACCTAGGCGGGCTGGCCCTTCTTTATGCCTGTTGACAGCCGGATCAGCCCTCCCAAGCCAGTCTGTAATCAGGATCTTTAAAGAAAATAAGTGAATTAGGCAAATTGAGAGGACAGAAGGTTCCTTTGAGTTTTGGAGCTTGGGGACAGCCCTGGTGAGAACAGATAAGGCTAGAGGAGGAGGGAGGGGAGGGGTGGGGAGGAGAAGGCCTGGGGGGGAGGGGCACAGGAGGGAGAAGGGAATCATTATTAGCAGTTGGTGAGTTTTACCACGGGCCCATGACCTGTGCCAAAATTTTACATACATTTTCTCAATGATTTAAAGATTTCAGAGACCAGTAAAATCCCCTCCTTTTCAATGCCCAATTTTGGGAGCTGAAAATGAGTGAGTTTCTGGCTTTTTTTTTTTTGCCAAGGAAAGACATTAAAAAACAAATATCTATTCTATTATTTATCCATTTGACAAATATTTATTGAGAGCCTGCTATGTGCCAGGCGTTATTTCAGGTACTGGGGTAGAGCTGTGAACCAGAGAGACAAAGATGCCTGTGTCCTGGGGAAAGTCAGACAATGGACCCAACAGAAAATAAGTAATAGGTCTGACGGTGGTGGTGGTGCTAAGTGCTATGAACGAGAAACGTCGGGCAAGAGGGGAGGGACGGGGCCCAAGGGGGTCGGATTGTATTTTAAACGGGGTGCTCAGGGAGGGTGTCCTCGAGAAACACACATCTGAATAAAGTTCTGGAGCTGGTGAGGGGGTGAGTCTCTGGTAGGTGGGTGGGTTCAGGATTCTGGCAGAGGCAACTGTAAGCACAAAGGCTTGTCGCCCTTTCACTTACAAAATAAAAATAGAGTGAGGATAAAATCTCAAAATGAAGGCCAATCTTTCTTCCGGGAGGGTATCTGGTAAACTATTCTGGTGATATATATGCATTGCCTCCCCAGCTAGCTAGCTATCACGACATAGGTATAGATGGACATATACATGTGTTCTTTGTCATGATGTTTCTTATTGTGCCATAAAAGGGTAAGAACATGTCTCAAGCCTGTACCTGTCTGCAGATTAACCTGTGGCCATTGATGGTTACTGCCTTTTACAGGGAGCGCATCTGAGCCTCAGAGGGGGAGCCGCCTTGCCTAGGGTCACAACCGCTGGTACCCACCCGGTCAGTATTTGAACTCAGATCCAGATTCTGTGCTCTTAACAATAAGCTGCCCTGGTCTGCTTTTCGGCCACACCTCCACCAACCCCAGCCCCAGGGCTCCACAGGTGCTGAGTAAAAGAACAACTTGGCCATCTGGTTAAACCTGATTTCCCCTCCTTCTTTTTCTTGCCCAGGGGGCCGGGGCAGTGTGCACAGCCCCCGGGCTGGCAGGACTGAGGGTGGGCGGGTGGAGCCACAGACTTTGCTCCTTTCTGGAGATCAGTGCGCAGCTCCCTGGCGCCGGGCCTGCTGGGGCCTTTGTGTTGGCATTTGCCCCATCAGGAAGCCTAGCTATGCAGGTTGGGTCTGGCCTAGGAGAGCGCATTGCTTCAAAACCCATCCATGCCAGCGAGCAGGCTCCGGTCAGCTGCTCTGTGCCCAGCTCTGGACTGGGAACTTTGTGGGTCACTGTGCTGAGTTGAACTCTGTCAGCAACCATGAAGGGCAGGCGAGAGGGCTGTTCATTTGTTCACTCGGTCATTCCCACCTCCATCCCACCAGAATTTGCTGAACACTGGATCTTTTCAGAGAACATGGTCTGAGTCTCTAAGATGTGCCAAGCATTAGGCCGGGCGCTTGTGTTCTTATTTAAAGAGGTATTAAATTAGCATAGGATGTAGGGAGAGATTCTCTGGGGTAGGTGGAGGGATTTATTTAGATTGGAGGAGAACTGGAGAAGTTTTGAAAGGAAGTAAGATCTGGGCTGGGCCCTGCAAAGCCAGGGACCTTGGAAAGTGTAGGGCTGGGAAAGGGCCTTCAGGCAGGGGGAGCAGCCTGCACAAAGGCTGGGCAGTCAGATAAAAAAGGGTGTGTTTGCCAACCAAGAGCTCTGGAGCAGTTTCCCTGCAGGACAGTGGGAAGAGAGGCGGTTAGGCTAGTCAGAGAGGACGCTGAGAAAGAAAGTTCGCCAACTGGTGTCTGAGCGACCCTGGGCCCATCATCTACGTCTCTGACTCTCTCCCACACATGGGTACTGATGGGGTTCAGGACAGGCCACCCCAAAATACGCTACTTTGGTATATTGATTATTTTGAATTAAAGTTACTTAAGAAACAACCTGTGCAAAAAGGACACAATGACTCTCCTTTGTCCCCTGGAAAGCAGGAAATAAATTTCCCATGTGTAGGCTACCCTCCCTGTACCAGGAGAGAGGTCCTTATCACTAGAGATAGGGAATTTAGGGCAAGAAGGCTGTATAAACAAACCCTTGTTACTTCTTCACTCATTTACTACCCCAAACCCAAACTTATTTGTCTTGTCAATTCTTCACAAATGTATTGTTTCTTTGTCTAAAAGCTGCCTGCCCTGGTCACTTCTTTGAGTCTCATATTTTTCTGAGCTCCCATACACGTGAAATTAAGTTTGTTTTTCTCCTGTTAATCTCTCTTATGTCCATTTAATTGTTTAATTGTTAATCATTTTATTGATTATTAGTTATTTGATTGTTAGACCAGCCAAAGAACCTAGAAGGGAAGAAAGGAAAAGCTTTCCTCCCCTACAGTATACACAGTCACACATATACAAGCTTCCACACCCACACCCATACATATATGTACATGCATGCGCATGCATGCACTAGCGTGCATGCGCGCGCACACACACACACACACACACACACACACACACACACTGTTGTGCCTTTTCTGATACCACTAGGCAATTAACTCGTTTCTTAGTGGACACTGACTGGGTGTCCTACAATTTAACTCAGTTCTGGTGTTACCTACCTGGAGTCGCACAGGTTATGGGCTCAGTCCCATAAGACTGTCCCCCAATTCAGATGTCCAGGTGGACACTGAGCTTCTGGTGGACAGGCTATAAATTGGAGGTTCCCTAACCCGCCCTCCTCGGGTTTGATTTTCTAAAGTGGCTCATGGAACTCAGAAGAACTATGTACTTAACTAGGTTACGGATTTATTGTAAAAGGATCTAACTCAAGAACAGCCAGATGGAAGAGATGCACAGGGCAAGGTATGGGGGAAGGAGTGAGGAGCTTCCATGCCCCCTGGAGCACATCACTCTCCCCAGATCTCCATGTGTTCACCAGCCCGGAAGCTCTCTGGGGCTCTGTCCTTTGGGTTTTAGGGAGGCTTCCTTACATGGGCACGATGGATTACATCATCGGTCATTCATGACTGATTCAACCTCCCTCCAATCCTTCTCCCGTCCCAGGAGGTCAGGGGTTGGGACTGAAAGTTCCTAATCCTATAATCCTGGTTGGTTCCCAAATAACCAGGCAGCTAGCTCCCATCCTTAGGGGCTTTCCAGAAGTTACCTCACTAACAAACTTAGGGGTAGCAGAAAGGGGCTTGTTATGAATAACAAAACCTTTATCACTCTTTTCACTTAGGAAATTCCGAATGTTTTAGGAGCTCTGTGCTCTCAACAGGGATGAAGATGGGGATATATGTTTATTATAAACCACAATATCACAGACATACACACTCATAAACACACATAAACACCCCCCCACACACACATGCAAGGAGTGAGCCCAAGGACGGCATGTACAAGAGATTGGCCCTGCTACTGGCCTGGAAAGAGGAAGAAGACATGAATAGCAAAGGGAACGAGTGACATCGTTTGAGTCCCAAGTAGGGAGGGGAGCAGGCTTAATGCCGGAGTCCTGGCCTCTCCCCCAACCTTGCTGCCTCATGCTGCTGTTTTATTGGGACTTCAGGGGTTCTTTCTCCCCTGAAATACTCTTCCCCTTCACAACAGGGCTGGTGATCAGGGCCTGCCAAGAGCACATACTCCAGCCACAGTGGTGAGGACGCCCTGGGGGGATGGGGAGACTGGTCCTTGCCCTAGGGCACCGCAAACCCTCTCCTTATCAGACTTCAGTGGAGCAGACACACCGACAGATCAGTGGAAGCCTTTTCTGATTTCTCTCTTTATTTAACCTCAGTCTCGAACTTCCTGATGCTTTGTTGATTGTGCAGACACTTTCATTTCCCAGGACTGCGACGTACATGTTACTTTTATAAATTTTGTATTAAATTTTGATTTAAAAAAAGAGAGAAAATTAAAAAAATAACATCTGTGAGTGCCTGTCAGCATTTTAGGGTTTCAAACATGTACTCATTTTAGAAGTGACTAGTCTTGTGCCCAGCAGGCTGACCCGTCGGCAGTGGTATTCATTCATTCATTTCAAAATGCTGATGGGGCACCTGCCATAAGCTGGATGGTTATAGTCACTGTGATAACAATCGTGAACCCAACAGACAAGGTTTCTGCATCCAAGGAGACTACTGGAGAATGGTGGCAAAGAAGTTAGCAGACCAAAGAATAAGCAACAGTAAGGAATGTCTTTAATGCCACTGAAGCTTACATTTAAAATGGTTAAAATGGTCATTTTTATGCTACCATTTTATGCTAAATTTTGCCAAAGTAAAAAATACTGATTTTTTTTTTTTTTTTTTTAACAGGGAAGAGGTGGGCTAAATTTCCCCGAGATGGTTGGGGAAGACCTTTCTGGAAGAGGGACCTCTGATCAGAGAGTGGACAGAGTGGAGGGCTGATAAGACCCAGGCGGCTTGGCTGCACTGCGATCGTGGGCCAGGTGGGCAGCGGCAGCAGCCCCTGGGACCTCGGAGGCTAGGGGATGGAGGGCGAACAGAGGGAAACGATGGAAGGACTGTAGCTGTGGGAGTGACCTAATCTGGCTTACCCGTTGAAAAGACCACTCAGGCTGCAGTGTGGCACAGAGCCGGCCAGGAGACGCAGAGGCAGGCTTGGGGGGCGTTGTGGCAGTCCGGGCGGAGAGGTGAGGTCTCTCCCCTTCAGTATCGCGGCCCCCTTACCCCGTTTCCCTGACTGTCCCTGCATCACGGGGCCGGCGGGTCACATGTTGGAAAGGAAGATGAGGAAATCAGTGTTGAAATCTGCTGGTGTCTGTGTCAGTGGCAAAGGCTCCATTTCTGGGGCTGGGGCGTGGCCGGCGGGGCCCCTCCGCTAGCCTGCTGCACCCACTGGCAGGAGGAGGCGGGAGGCAGGGGCCCAGGGCGCCAGGGGAATAGCTTAAAGAGACTGGGCCTGAGAGTTTGGCAAGTGAGCTCACCTCCCTGGGCCTCGGTTTCCTCATCTGACAAAGCAGGATAATAACAGTACTCACATTGCAAGCTCATTGCAAAGGTTCAATAAGGTCACAGGTGTCAAGCTGGCCCCATAGTTTCTAGCATAGGGCAAGCACCCAGTAAAAGATAGCTGTCATCATCATCAAAATCATCATCATCATCATCATCATTTTGCTTTGGAAATCTAAAACATTTATTCAGTCTGCTCTGGGTACATTAAGACCACGAGACTTCCCCATTTGAAGGTTATACATTGAGTTTAAGTCCCTTTGATTAATAAGGGACTTATTATATTCTGAGAGCATCTCAGGGTCAGGGTCTGGAACTTCATCTTGTTTTCCTCCCTGGGGTCACACGGGACGCTCTGCTATCTATGTCCTTTAATGCCCCGGTCTTTATACACTCACAGCACCTAGAGTTAGATGCTCAATCTCTGTGTTTCCTGCTAGACATGCTCCATTAAGAAAGGACCACCCCACCCCTAGGCATCACTGTGTTAATAGGGCACTGGTTAAGAATCTGGACTTCCTGTTTATATCCAAAATAATTGAAAGCAGCACCTTGAAGGGCTATTTGCACATTCATGTTCATAGCTACATTATTTTCAGTAGCCAAGAGGTGGAAGCAACCCAATGTCTGCCAACAGATGAACGAATAAGCAAACCATGGTGTATGTAAGCAATGAAATATTATTCTGCCTAAAAGGGAAGGAAATTCTGACAGATTGCTGCGACAAGGATGGACCTTGAAGACATTATGCTAATAAACCAGTCACAGGACAAATACTGTAGGATTCCATTTGAGGTATATGAGGTATCCAAAGTAATCAAATTCATAGAAACACAAAGTAGAATGATGGTTGCCACAAGCTTAGGAAAGGGGGAAGTGGGGAATTATTTAATAGGTAGAGTTTCAGTTTTGCAGGATGAAAAATTTCTGGATATCTGTTGCACAGCGATGTGAATACACTTAACACCACTGAACCATACACTTCAAAATGATTTCAATGGTAAGTTTTATGTTGTGTGTTTTTTATCACAATTAAAAAAAAAAAAAAGACTCCTGACTTCTGAGAAGAGAGGCCTAAGTTACCACCTGGATTCCAACATAACTGTACCAATCGCTCACTGTGGAAGTGTGTATTGCATGAGATATTCATGTAAAACTCAGTGTTGGTACATGGTAGGTACTTAATAAATATTATCTTTGCTTTTATTATCATAAGTGCTTGATAAGTATCTGCTGGAATGAATGAATGAAGCAAATGTTTGAAGACTGAGTAACTCTCACTCATCACATGGGGACTTGTGTTTGGAGCTATTGTTGGTCTTCCCCATTCCAGTGAAGTCTCCTCCCTAACCTTGGGATGGCCTCTCGCATTGCTAAAACCAATGGTCCCATTTTGACTATCAGTGGTGATTGTCACAGTTGTTCATTCTTCCCTTCCTGGAAATCTTTTCTTCACCTGGCTTCAGGGACATCACTTAATGTCTTAGTCTCCTTTGCTGGCTTCCTCTTATCTCCCTGACCTCTCAGTGCTAATGTACCCAGAACATAATGATGGTTTCTCTTCTTTCCTCTTCTCTTCTCTTCCCTTCCCTTCCCTTCCCTTCCCTTCCCTTCCCTTCCCTTCTCTTCTCTCCTCTCCTCTCCTCTCCCTTCCCCCCTTCCCTCCCCTCTCCCTCTCTTCTCTTCTCTTCTTTTCTCTTCTCTCTACACTCACTCCCTAGACAATCTCAGCCAAACTTGTGGCTTCACATACCATTAATACCTCTTCTCTTCTCTTCCCTTCC
>NW_027397065.1:30577498-30627799 GCF_003265705.2 Callorhinus ursinus | reverse complement strand
CTTCTCTTCTCTTCTCTTCTCTTCTCTTCTCTTCTCTTCTCTTCTCTTCTCTACATTCACTCCCTGGAGAATCTCAGCCATACCATTAATACACTGATGACTTCTAAATTTATGGCTCCACCCTGAACCTCTCCCCTGAAATCCAGACTCATATATTCCTTCCCTACTCGATGTCTCCATATAGATGTCTAAGTCAACATTTTGGTAAACAAGCAGGAGAGGTCCAGTTTAATATAATCTAAAATAAACTTCCCATCTCAGTAAATGGCAAGTCCACTTCCAATTCTTCAGGCCAAAAACCTTGAAGTCATCCTTAACTTTTCTCTTTCTCTCATGTTCCACATTCAATCTGTCAGTAAATCCCATCTGTTCAGCCTTCAGAATATATATAGAAACTACCCACTTTCTTCCACTGTTACCATCTTGCTTCTAGCTTCAACATTCCTTGCCTGGATTATTGCTATTGCCCATGAGCTGTCTCCTTGCTTCTATCTTGAGCCCCTCTCTCTCTCAATAACTCTATCCCAAAACAGCAACCAGAGTGATTTAAAAATGTAAGTAAGAAAATATGAAAAGCCAAAAGTGAATATCATACTCAATGGTAAAAGACTGAAAGCTTTTCCTCTAAGATCAAGAACAAGGCAAGGATGCCTGCTTTTGCTAGTTCCAGAAATGTAGTACTGGAAGTTCTGGCCTGAGTAATTAAGCAAGAAAAAGAAATAAAAGATATCCAAATCAAAAAGGAAAAAGTAAAATTGTCTGCTTGCAGATTAGCTCATGTATAGAAAACTATAAAGATTCCCCAAAAAGAAGAATTAAAACTAATAAATGAATTCAGCAAAGTAGAGGTACAAAGTTAACACACAAAAATCAGATGCATTTTTATACACAATGAACAATCTGAAAAAGAAATTACAAACACAACTTCATTTACAGCAGCATCAGAAAGAATAGAATACTTCAGAATTAATTTAACCAAGGAGGTAAAAGACATGTACAATGAAACCTACAAGACATTGCTGAAAAAAATAAATGGAAACACTTCCCCTGTTTATAGATTAGAAGGCTTAATATTGTTAAAATGTTAATACAACCAAAAATGATTTACAATTAATGATTTGCAATTCCTATGAAAATCCCATGACCTTTTTTTTTTTTTTTTTTTTTGCAGAAATAGAAAAGTCCATCCTAAAATTCATATGGAATCTCCAGGGACCCCGAATAGCACAAATAATCTTGACATGGACGAAAAAAGCTGAAGGGCTCACACTTACTGACCTCAAAACTTACTACAAAGCTACAGTAATCAAAACAGTGTGGCACTGGCACAAAGATAGGCATATAGACCAATGGACTAGAATGGAGAGCCCAGAAATAAATCCTCACCTCTATGGTCAAATGATGTTTGACAAGGGTGCCAAGATTATTCAATGGGAAAAGGATAGGCTTTTCAACAAATGGTGCTAAGAAGACTGGATATCTACATGCAAAAGAGTGAAGTTGGACCCTTATACACAACTAAAACCATATACAAAAATTAACTCAAAATGGATCAAAGATGTAAATGTAAGACTCAAAACAATAGTACTCTTAGAAGAAAACAGAGGACAAAAGCTTCCCAGCACTGGACTCAGCAATGATTTCTTGGCTATGACACCAAAAGCACAGGTAACAAATGGAAAAATGGACAAAGTGGATTTCATGAAAATTTTACAATTCTGTACATCAAAAAAGACTATTAACGGAGTAAAAAGGCAACCCACAGAATAGAACAAATTTGCAAATCATACATCTGATAAGGGATTCAGATCCAAAATCTGTACAGAGCTCTTACAACTCAGCAAAAAAAACCCCAAAAAACAGCCTGGTTCAAAAATGAGCAAAGGGCTTAAATAGCCATTTCTCCAGCCCAAAGAAGATGTAAAAATTGTCAATGTGCCCATGAAAAGATGCTCAACATCACTAACGCCATGATCTGAAGGGGAGGTCACGAGGGTGGAGCCCTGTGGATGGGATTAGTGCACTTCCGAGAGAGGCTTAAGAGAGCTCCCCACTTCCTTAGGCCATGTGAGGGCACAGTGAGAAGACTGTGGCCTGGAAAAGAGCCCTCACCACACGGAGACTTCCAGCCTCCAGAATGTGAGAAATAAATTCCTGTTGTTTATAAACTGCCCACTCAGAGGTATTTTGTTACAGCAGCCTGAAGGCACCAAGACACTAGTCATTAGGGAAATGCAAGTCAAAAGTACAATTACATACCACCTCGTGCTTAGTAGGATGACTACTATTTAAAAAAAAAAACAAACAAACCCTCAAAACAAAAAACCAAACCCCAGAAAACTAGCGTTGGTGAGGAAGTGGAGACGTTGGAACTTTTGTGCACTGTTGGTGGAAACGTAAAGTGGGACAGCCACTGTGGAAAACAGTATGGCGGTTCCTCAAAAAATTAAAAATAGAATTACCCTATGATCTGACAATTCCACTTCTGGGTACATACCTAAAAGAATTGAAAATAGGGTCTTAAAGAGAGATTTTATACCCATGTTCATCGCAACATTATTTACAATAGCTAAAATGTGGAAGCAATCCAAGTGTTCATTGACAGATGAACAGATAAGCAAAATGTGGTAGCTACGTACAATGGAATATGATTCAGTTCTAGGAAGAAAGGAAATTCTGTAATATGCTACAACATGGGTGAACCTTGAGGACATTATGCTAAGTGAAATAAGCCAGTCACAGGAAGACAAGTATGAGGTACCTAAAGTTGTCAAAATTCTAGTGACAGAAAGTAGAATGATGGTTGCCACGGGGTGGGAGGAATAGGGAGTTGCTGATTGTGTACAGAGTTTCAGTTTTTATAAATGGAAAGAACTGTGGAGATGGATGGTACTGATAGTTGTACAACATTAGCAATGCATTTAATATACTTAAAATGGCTAAGATCGTAAATTTAAATTAAATTCTATTTTTAATTTAAATTTAATAAATTCTTTTTTTCTAAGATTTTATTTATTTATTTGAGAGAGAGAAAGAGATAGCAAGAGAGAGCATGAGCAGGGGGCAGAGGGAGAAGCAGGCTTCCAATGTGGGGCTCGATCCCAGAAGCCCAGGATCACGACCTGAGCCGAAGGCAGATGCCTAACTGACTGAGCCACCCAGGTGCCCCAATAAACTCTATTTTTTTAATTATGTTCAATTAGCCAACATATAATACATCATTAGTTTTTGATGTAGTGCTCAATGATTCATTAGTTGCGTATAACACCCGGTGCTCATCATCACACGTACCCTCCTTAATACCCATCACGCGGTTACCCCATTCCCTCACCCACTCCCTTCTGTAACCCTCAGTTTGGTTCCCGGAGTCCAGAGTCTATCATGCTTTGTCTCCCTCAATTCTATTTTTAATTTAAATTTAATGTTATGTGTATTTTACCACAATAAACATTTTTGGAAAAAAATACAAGTGAGATCATGTCTCTTCTGTGATCAAAACCCCCAACAACCTCCCCTTTCACTCAGGATAAGAGCAAAGTCCTTACAGTGGCCTCCAGGGCCCCCATAATTTGACACTATGATCTCGGTGACCTTAACTCCTATGACCCTCACACTGGTCCGTCCACTCTGCTCCAGCCTCTCTGGCCTTGCTGTAGTTCTTTGAACATGCTTAGTGGGTCTCTGCTCCAGGACCTTTGCACTTGCACTCCCTTTGCCCAAAACCTTCTTCCTGCTGATGTCTCTATGGTGTGCTCCCTCCATTTTCTCAGATCTCTACTCATGGGTCATCTTATCCACAAGGACTTTCTGCTCCTCCAATTGCCCACCTCCCTCTATGCCCTTTACTTTGCCGTATTTTTCTCCATAGCATCTGCCACCTTTTGACATGCTCTGTATCTCACTTATTAATCTTGTTCATTGTTAATACTCCCCCTGAAATGTCAGCTCTGTGAAGGCAGGGATCCTGCCTGACTCTTGCACTGCTGTCTTCCCAGAGCCCATCTAAAGCATACATAGATCCGTAGTAAATATGTGCCCAATGAGTGAATCAACGGGTTCAGTGTACTCATCTGTAAAGAGGCAGGGATCTGCAGGGGTTCTTGAACTGTAGGGTCTATGAATGGTTGAGATTTGCTGTGCTGTATCTTTCTTTCTTCTTTTAGAAGAAAGAGCATCACTGCCATAATCACTTCAAAACCAACTGCTTTGGGTGACCTTACTGGGTAATCCCAGGGCCCCAGCCCAAACTGGGTCTTTTCCCCATTTCTGCACTGACTGACTCAAGTCCCTGTCTCATAGCAGCCCCTCCAGCTGGTGCTTTTACTAACAGGGATGCTGTTTGCCCATGGTACCAGGGTGGACTCCTGGATCTTCTGGGAAAAAGTCAGTAGAAGTGCAAATGCTCATCCCCAGGAGGCTGGCTTTGCTGGTCACATGCAGCAGAATGAAGAGCAAATTCTTCACCAGCAGAGCACAAACCTCCCTACCCCATCCCCACATAAGCTGGGATTCTTCCTTCTTGTGCACTGTAGCAGGGCTGCCCTAGCCATGGCATCTGGCAGCATTTCCCCGATTCCCTGGCTTTCTCTCTCTGTTGCCACAGAAATTGGCCCCTGGCACTGCAGAAAGACATATTCCAGTGGCATTCATTCACACATCCAATTGCCCTCACAGAGACCTGAATATACACACTCACACACACGCATGCACGCACCCACACATACACTGACTTCCGTGCAATCGTTCAACTGCCCCGTGACACCACAAGCATGAGAATGACTGTCACATGCCAGGTACTTAAGACTCACATGGGCGGCTCATGTGGCTCATGTGCCAAGATGAAGGGGATATAACCTCGATTCACAAATGTGATAATCTTTTCAAGAATCTCTCCCCTTCACCCCCTTGACTTCAGCTAAGAGGCACAACCAGGGGAGGGGCCTTTGCTTTAAAGGAAATTAAATCATTGTTCTAAGTCTCTTCGGGAGGGAGAAGGAAGACCAACACCTCGCTCTACTTAAGGACGGCTGTTATCACTTTTCCCTCAGTGTGCCTGCTACTCCATCATGCAGCTGTGAGAAGGGTGTGTCATGCATCCTGGGCTGCTGAGGGCCACTCTGGACTCAGGCTCTTTTCGCTTCCCTTGACTTACCAGAGGGGCCTTCAAAGTTCTGGAAGGAGTCTTGTGTACTGGAACAAGTACCATGGGAAAAACAGATGGTTTGGCATTTACGGTTGAGATCTGTATGTGTACGTACAGCCCACCTACATGCTTCACATACATGCACACAAGCGCCTGTATGCACACACAAGGCATGTGTCTACAGAGATCATTTCCACACATCACCCACATATATGTATATGTGGATACATGTTCATATATACGTGTCTATCCATATATGTATATCCCTGCCCCTCGGGCCCTCCGCAGGCTCTAATGGACCCATATACAAGTACCTTCTTCCATGATACTTACCAAGCACATACCTGCATATGTAACACGTTTATCTAGCAACTAGCAAAATGGGACCCTTTCTGTGATAATTTTACAGAGATTCCAAGAAACTGAAAATAAACAATAGGTGGCACATTCCCTACCCATTGCAAAGAGAGGAGACATTCCACCTATGCAGGACTTACTAAGGTGGTTGAGGGGGAACCTAGCTTTTCAACCCTGAGCCCCATACCACTTGAGGGTGTAAAGGTGTTGAGGTTGAAGAGATTCAGGGGAAAGGCATTCCTAGGAATAATTGCTGGAATGCTCTGGCATTTTCTCTTAGCCTCACTTTCAGACAAGAGATGGGAGCGCTTCCTTGTCATCTCAAGTCTTTGGCTCGGGGCCTGAGGAGAGCTTGGCCTATCCCTGGATTTTGGGGGAACACACGGGGCTCGTGTTTGCCCTTCATCTCAGCAGTCTACAGTCAAGAGGAGGCTGGAGAGGAAGGTGCTGGGCTGGGAATGGCCAGCACTCCAGTGTTTGTCAGGGCAAAGAATGCATGAGTATTTTTTGTGGATATGTGGACCATGCAGGAGAGCTGGCTTTACCCATAAAGGCCACCCAGGTGCAATGACCCCAATGATGAGTCGCCAAGGGATGAGGGGGTTGGTACACCCATCAGCAGAGTTAGTCCCTGCCTTACAGGAACTGCAGTTGGGAGACCCCCCCAATGATAAGGATTTCCAAGGACCTACGGAGTACCCCGGAGGGAAAGAGTCAGGTTTAAACCTCTGCCAAAGCCAGAGGAAACCAAAGCCAAGGTCCATGGGTGCCAGGGAGATCAGCTCTTCCCTGCCCCACTCTCTATTTCACCTGAAGGAGCAAGAGGAAGCCTAGGCAGTGCCCTCCCCATCCCTCAGGAGGCTCTGATTGGGTGAGGAGACATGCCTTCACTTTAAATAAAATTTGGAGTTTCTTCAATTACCCAGACTGGAAATTTTAATTATGGAAATGAGAGTATTCTTGGGACTATAAGTATCTGGGGAGGATCTGTTATTATGTAAGTTGAGTGACCAAAGAAATTATGGCTGAGTTTCTACCCCTCAAAGCTTTTATCCAAAGTGGCAGGGAGAAGGGAGTCAAGCCAGTTTAAAAGGGCAGTCATAAGAAAAATTGAGGTTCCTTGGCTGGTGTCTGGAACCTAAGGAATTGTGCTTTTCTACCAAAGGGTATGCTTGCTACAGAGTCAGCCTGATGAGAAGATCCAGCAATGAGCCTTCTGTCCCAACCTATACCCCCATTAACATACATACCCTGTCTCTTTGTGACTCTGGGCAATACGCTCATTTGATTTCTTTACCTATACCACACACACACACACACACACACACACACACACACACACACGCCATTAACTCACTCACCATTACCACTATGGTTGCTGCAAGTCCACCATAGCCAAACTAGGAAAGAGGGCTTCAGCGACCACTACAAAAATACATATTCTTTTTCCTTTTAGACTCATGGATAACATGTGAGAAAATGGCACGTTTGAGACCCCAGATGACAATGTCTTATTTTTCAACATTTTTTATCTTTGGCCAAAAAAAGTTGCAGTGTGACCTTAGACCATATATGTTGGATTGAACCATGGAAATTGCATGACCTACAAAACTATTTCATAGGTTTTGACCTAATACCATACCTTTTTGAGATTCTGTATGTAAAATGAGGTTACTAATTCATACCGAGCAGGACTGTTGTGAAGATTAAATGAGGAGCAAATACCAGGACCTAACCTGGTAGCCACGTCCACCAGTTTCCGGATGTATTTTGGCCAGATTGACAGGAATAGGGTATCTTGCTGCCTATAGCTTGTTGCTTGGTTTCTGGTGTGCTATGCTCCCTAGACTCTGGGGGGCCCACAGCCTTTTGAGCCCCCTCTTCCTGTTCTCACTTTTCACAAGGGCTCTTTCTTATTCTCTGAACTTTTGTTTTGATAGCCTCAATCTCTGAGATGTAACTCTGCTCTTTTGGAGAAAATCATTACTATTATTTTTCTTGTTCTTCCTTGGCAGCTTTCCATGGCAGACAATGCTCCGATATCGTCTCTGTCACCCTTGGGTCCCCTCTTTTCTATTTGGTTTGCTCCAGAGGCTTTGTTTGGTTGTCTATAGCTTTGGCTGGTGTTCATATTTAATAGCTGGGAAGCTGTTCGGCCGCTCGTCAATGAGGTTTGTTACTGGTTACTCTAACTATTATGTAAGGAAGTAGTGAATTGGTTTTGTTCTTAGGCTCATCGGCTTCCCTGAAATGGAGTCTTTCAATCTCCTACCTGGGGATTATTACCCTGGTACCCAGTACGGATCCCTATATTCAGCATGGAGAATTTTGTTTGTTATCCCTGTAAAATAAAGTCTTTTGGCCTATTCTTAGCTGTTATAGTGTCTCTCCAGCTCCATCCCAAAAAAGCATCCAGGCTTTGTTGTGTTAGAGGAAAGACATTTGCCTGGATTTAGCAGTTGAGGGAGGGAGTGGTGGTAGTGACAGTGGTATTGGTGATGACTGTGATGATGGTGGTGGTGATGGTGATAATGGTCATGGTGGTGGTGATGGTGATAATGGTGGTGGTGACGGTGATAATGGTCATGGTGGTGATGATGGTGATAATGGTCATGGTGGTGGTGATGGTATAATGGTGATGATGTTGGTGCCGGCGGTAATGATGGTGGTTGGTGGTAGTGGTAGAGGTGATGGTGGTGATGGTGGTATTGATGGTTTTTGCTGTCTCAACCATCTTTTCAACCATCCCTACTATTTTCAGCTCTATTCTTCATCCAACCTCCAACCTACCCAGTGTCTCCAATTCCTGAGATGTTCTGGGGACCTCTGGCTTTTCTCTTGTAGGCTTAAGTTGAAGCTTTCTCCAGTTGGCAAAACCAGTGACTATTCACCCATCTACTTTCATAAGAATAATTGACATATCTAAGCTTCTATTCTTTTTGTTTTTGTAAACTTGTAGTTGTATGTGCCTTTGTCATGTTAGTGGTGTTTGAGAAAGAAGCAGATATAAGTGGATGGATTTGATCTCCACCGCCCTTTTAAAAACCTAGATTTTGCTTTTTTTTAATCTTATTTTCTGCTTTTCCCCATTTTTAAAAATTTTCAACGTGAAGAACTGAAAGTACATGGAACACTCCAAAATAGCCAAGAGCTATGAGCTTACCTCTGTCCCATATAAGCTCAGACACCAGGGGCCCAGATTTCTCAGGGAATAAAAGCAACCTGAACCACTTCAATTTTTTTTTTTTCTGAGTACCTTTTTAAAAATGAAAACACACTGAAACAAAAGTCTGGAAAATTGAGATATTTTTTAAACAATTGCATTTATCAGATTCATGGTTTCAACACTGAAAAAATTACAAAGCAATATGATTATGCCATTCACAAGATAATTGCAGGATTTATTAAAAATATTAATTCATAACACAGAGGCAGAGTGGTACAGTAATGAAATGCAAGCTTAAGACAGTGTGATGAATATCTTCTCTGAATTCTACCTCAACTCGGTTAGAGATAACATTGGCCTACCAAGTCTTAGGGCCTCCATGGACATGGTGGCCGCGCATATGTTTCTACCCTCCCTTTGCCCCTGTTTCCACCCAGAACACACCCCGCCCCGTGATGAGATGCACCCCACAACATCAACTGTGCAGCTTCCATGGGAGGCAGTGAGCAGAGTGGCAGAAGGTGTCCCCGTACAACAGGCCAGGTGGGCGAGGCGTGGGCAGTGATACCACATTGCCACAGATGCTTTGCTCTGGGCATTGAGCACAAGCCCGGGACTTGCACACAACAGTCTCTTTGGAACTGAATGTTCCTCGGGCCTTGGTAGGTAACCAGAAAAGGAGGTAAGTGACCGACATGGCTTGCCTCCCTTTAAGATATTCAGGCTACCGGGACTCAGCTCTAGAAGAAGGCCTTGGAACCTGGGTGAATTTTTCTCTTTTCAGCCCACCCTAACAGTTAAACAAATTGTATACAGACAAGAGAAAAATTACCCACCATCTTACTATTCACCAGCCAGGCAGATCATCCATTTTCATTTTTCCGTGCTTTCTTTCCAGTTATCTGCCTAGTCATAGGTTAATGCACACACATGCATGTGCACATATCTTGAAATAAACAGAACACTGGTCTGAAAGTCAAGCAGAGCTGGATTCAAATGCTGTCTCCCCCTCTTTACCAAATGCATGGCCTTGGTGTGTGACCACTTCCCTGAGCTCATTTCTCATCTGTACAAGTGGGATAACAATAGTATCAACATCATAAGATTATTTCAGTATAAAATCCTGTGAAATAATATATGGGAAAGGCCAGTCACAATGCCTGCTACATAGTAGGTGCTCAATAAACAGAAGCCAACATTACTGTCATTGATTCTTTATTTTTTTATTTTTATTTATTTATTTTTCAAAGATTTTATTTATTTATTTGACAGAGACACAGCCAGAGAGGGAACACAAGCAGGGGGAGGGGGAGAGGGAGAAGCAGGCTTCCCGCTGAGCAGGGAGCCCGACGCGGGGCTCGATCCCAGGACCCTGGGATCATGACCTGAGCCGAGGCAGACACTTAACCGACTGAGCCACCCAGGTGCCCCTGTCATTGATTCTTTAATTCAACAAACACTTATTAAGCATTTACGGAGTGCCAGGCAGCACGGAGAGAGAAGAGAGCCTGTCCTCCAAAAATGCATCATCCAGATCTAGACACAAACACGCAGACAGACAGTGAGCCTCTCGGTACCGGCACACGAGCTAGCGAGGAGTCGGAAGCCTGAACGGAGCCAGACCACCGGACCGGGAGATGGGAAGGAGACACCAGGCTGGTCAGGATTTGATTAACGCAAACTGTGGCGGGGCTGGGAGAACCTGCAGAGAGACATGCCAGGGTTCTGCCTTTTTATACTGAACATCAAATCACAAGCACTTTAGATGTTGCAACATAATCTTCCCATCATTTGTAATGACTGCATAATATTACACTGCTTCGTGGGTACTGTACTTTCCTTCACCTCTCCTGTCACTCGGGTTTACGGTCACCAATTTGGAGCTATTAGTGATATCACCACAATGAACATGCATGTGACAGTTTTTCCTTTCAGGAATTACTTCTGTAGGATAAATTCGAGGTCAAAGGGTATGAACATTTTTTAATAGCTCTCACAACTCACTGCGAAGTTGTTGTCAGAAGGATCATACGCTGGATATTAGCATAATTTTATGTGTTTTGTCAGGATAGACAAAATTGGGACTTCAACGTTGTTTCAATTTCCATTTCTTTGCTGAGTTGTTCGGTGGAAGCGATTGAATTAGAATGAATATTTAGGGTAAGTATAAGGGCAGGGGAGTTCTGGAAATTGTGACTGCAGGTCTGGGTTTGGGACTCAGATTTGGGGACTGGGATTTCTGCGAAACCCCAGCCTTGGGGAGGTACGGGAGGAGAAGGAGCCTTCCCACTTCTGACACAACTGCATTTCTTAATTGCATTGTTTGTATTTCCCCTCTCTTCTGTGGCTGACTAAATGAATAATTAACATCATAATAATCACTCCTGACTATGCAACAGGGAAAAAAATGTGTCACTTCTCATCCTGACTGTCTTTTCAGGAGGCTGGTAACTATTAAAAGGGGATCCCTTATTCTTCTGAGCACTTTGAAAGGTTTGGAAAAGCAATCGAAAGCAGGATCCTCCGTGTGGATCTTCCATCGCTGAAGGGCAGGCTGTTGGGGTTGCTGCTGTGGTCTTCCTGCACCTGTCTTCCCCATGATAGAGGAGAGGATTAGACTTTCATGAGGAGGGGAGGAAGGGGAGGAAGGGGAGGAGGGGGAGGCCAGTTGCTCCTGCTCTCTTGTGATTGTCCTGCCAGGAAGGTGGGAGCGAGAGGCCAGAGGACTGTGTGTCTGATTTCCCCTGATCAGAGAGGAGCCCTAAAAGCGGGTATGGGGGAAGCGCCCAGGTAGGACAGAGGATCCTGAGAATATGGGCTGGGCGGGGGAGATGGGCTGCTTGTGGCGTGCTTCCCTGGTCCCTGGCTGTGTGGCTGCAGGGGGCACTGCACAAGGCCACGTCCGACTGTGCGGGGACAACTGTGCAGCCCGTGCAGGAGTGAGTGGCTGGATAAATGAGCCCGAGGCAGCAGGAGATGTGGAAGGTTTCTGTGAGTTCCCAGGGGCCCCAGCAAGGACTGCTGAGCCACTGAGAGTGGCTGGTGTGGGTGGACTCTGGAATCAGAGGTGAATGGCCAGGACCATGGACTTCAGCGAAGGGTGCTCACACGACGCCCCAAAGGCCAGTCGAAGGTGGTCACCCACAGCAGGCAGCAGCCCAGGGACCAGACAAAACCATCAGACAGCCCAGGCTGGTATAAGAGAATACCACTGACTGGGTGGCTTAAACAGCAAACATTTGTTTTCCCATATTTCTGGAGGCTGACACTTCCAAGATCAGGGTGCCAGTGTGGTTGAGGTCTGACACACGTTCTTCCCTTGGTTCGCTGTCTTCTTGCTGTGTCCTATGGTGGAGCCAGCTCTCTTCCTCTTCTTGTAAGGACACTGATCCCATTATGGGGCTCCACTCTCATGACCAACTCACCGTCCAGCCCCACCGGCTGATACTCCCATTCCCTTGGGAGTAAAGGTTTCCACCCATGAATTTTGGAGGGCACACAAGCACGCAAGCCATAACAGAAGAGAAGAGACAGCTTAAGAGCCAGCAAGATGTCAGAAGGTTGTGTGCTTTGAGGTGATCTTCCTTCCTTTGACCTTCAAATGTCCCCAAATCTACTCAGCTAACTTAATTGCTTATTTAGGTTGAAGTTTTATGAAAACCAATAATGAGGCTCAGTTTCCAGTCCAGGTGGATGTGAAGTGGGCAGGAGGCTGGCATGCAAAAGCAGGAGACCTGAAGGGCGGTGAAGGTGTGGCCCCACAGAAATGTGAAAATGAATGGAGAGGGGCTGTGGTTTTCAAGCCTGTGACAGTGGGTTGCTCCAGCCCCAACCGCACAGGCTGTGCACCCAACAAGGGATCCGTCTTCGGCTTCAAGGGCAAATGGGGCTGAAACCCCCAGACAAGCTGCCTTTTCCTAAAATGCTTATGGTCTAACCCTTAGGGCGTTGGCCAGGGTGGGAGAAACTGGAGTGTCTGGTCTGTTGCCTCTGGCCTCGATGAGGCTCAACTATTTACCCCAGGATACCATACAAGCATGATCATTTCCTATGTGTGATGTGACTCGAAAATGTTTGGGAAGTCCTACTCTAAAGCTGCCAGGCCCACTTCGGTAGAAATGTGTGTCTAGTACAAACTGAGATGTGCTGTAAGTGTAAAATAATATCCCAGATTTCAAAAACTTAAAACAAAAATAAGAAACTCATTAATAAGTTGCTTTATATTGATTACAGGTTGCAATGTTAATATTTTGAATATACTGGGGTGCTTGGGTGCCTCCGTCAGTTAAGCATCTGCCTTTGGCTTGGGTTATGATCCCAGGGTCCTGGGATTAAGTTTCGCATCAGGCTCCCTGCTTCTCCCTCTGCCCCTCCGCCCTGTTCCTTCTCTCTCTCTCAAATAAATAAATAAAATCTTTAAAAAAATATTTAAGTATATTAAATATGCTGCTAAAATTATTAGTATTACTTTCTTTTTACTTTTTCAATGCAGCTACTAGAAAAATTTAAAATGACCTATACGGGTCCCATTATATGTATGGACAGTGCTGCCCTAGGGAGAAAGTTAACATTCTGCAGAAAGAGTAAGTGGTTTTGTCTGTCTGCAAGGGTAGTATATGCGTGTGTGTGTGTTTATGTGTATGTGTGTGAGGGTGAGTGTAGATGAGTATGCGTGTGTGCATATCTGTGTGTGAGAGTGAGTGTAGATGTGTATGCGTGTGAGAGAGTGAGTGTATAGGTGTGTACGTGCGTGTGTCTGAGAAAGCAAGTGCTTGTGTGTGCATGTGTGTTTGTGTGCGTGAGCGTATCTGTACGTGTGAGTGTGAGTGTGAGTGTGAGTGTGTGTGTGTGTGTGTGTGGCGGAGCCACTGAGGGGAGGCAGAGGAGGCCAGGAGACGGCGGTTCAGCAGCTGCGGCAAGGCCGCCTGACCCGATGAGACGGTATGGAACGGCCCCAAGAAGCCGAGTGAAGGTGACACGGGGGCTCTCACGAGTCCCCAGAGCCCCGAGCTGCAGCACAGTGGAACTGAAAGAGGAGCCGGCCAACAGTGGCGTGGCCCACGTTCACACCGCAGGTTTTCAGGCACAGGCTAGCCTGGTGGTTAAGAGGACAGGCTTTGGAGCCAGATGGCTCCTCGGTTCAAATCCTGACTTCTCCGCTAACTACCCGTGTGAGTTACTTGACGTTGCTGGGCCTCGGTTTATTCATCCGTAAAGAGGGCATCTCTTTATGACTTGTAACTATGCCATTGGGTCGTTATGAGGCGTGAACGTGTTCGTAGCTGTAAAGTGCTTCAAGCAGTGTGGTGGGTCCTGCTTGGTCCCCGGCTCCTCTCTGACTTCGCGCAGAGAGTACGGTCGCGCGGTTAGATTAACCTGGGTCTTGTGCCCAGGTGAACAGGCAGGCAGCTGGGTCTGTCACCCCACGAAAGGGGAGAGGCGGGGAGCTGTGCCACCAGCTGCCCCGTCTACTCTACCCTCTTGGCTCTGGGACCTTGGGCAAGTGGCTCAATGAATCAGAAACCCAACTTCCACACCTGCAAAACCTTCCTAGAGGAATTGGAGGAATTGGAGGGATTACAGAATCTCAGCCCCACCGAAGGTGACCAGCAAATAACTTAAGGCGGTGTTGCTGTCACTGGCGGTAGAGAGCTGACTTTCGGTTTGGGCTAGACAATGACCCAAACTTGGGAGCTGTCCTTGCTGGGGATCAGATCACACCTCAACCTCTCAACTCAGTGTCAACAGAAAGACCAGCTGGGACTTCTGGGCTGAGACCTGCTGGGTGGGTCCTGGCCTGTGTCTGTTTAATAAACATCCCCTAGCCTCCTGGAAGGCTTCCTTCCCTTGCTACACAGTTTTGGTCCAACCTGTTCTCCTTTTGTAGCTGGGGTTTTGTAAGAGGCCAAATTCCAGGCTGGGGCAGGATAAACAAGATTGCATGGCTAATGATTGGTGAGTTGGCCTGGAATGCAATTTACCGCAGGTTGCAGTGGAGGGGAGTTGGCCACCCCCTGGACAGTTTACAGGGAGGTTGTTAAAACAGGAAGTAGGGTCCAAGCTCTGCAGGATGGCTGCTTGGCATTTTTCTCTACCCTTTTTTAAAGGAATGGAGACACCTGCTACTAACTGGACATTCTCTGCCTCAACCTGATTTACAAAGAAGTAAAAGCCTCTTGATCAAAGCCTTACATTTGTCTGATGTTTTGTAGCTTACTCAATTCTACCACCACTCCAGTTTTGCAGGTGGGGAAATTGGAGCTCAGAGAGGGGAAGTAACTTGCACAAGGACACACAGCCAGGAAATACAGGGCCAGCATCCTAAAATTTTCCACAAACCAAATGAGGCAAAAATCTTCTGGATCCAAAGCTAACCCTTCCCTGTGGGTAGGGACACATGAATTGAATGAAATCTGAGAGTGGGGGGAATGCGGTCTAATGTGGGTATCATTAGGATAGGATGGGGAAAGATTTTTCTTTTTTCCTAGCTCAGAATTTTAGAAATATGCTTTCTTGACCTCACACTGTTCCTCTCTGCTCAAATGAAGCCCCAGTCTCTCCAACCCAACTCTGGTGACTGCCCCATTTCTAAAGGGATTGCCTGGTGCACAGGCCGAAGGAAGAGATCCGAGTTCAGTTCCTGCTGCCTGACCTGAGGCAAATCACTCCCTTTCTCTGGACCTCAGTTTTCTTATCTGAGAAAGGGGTATGTAAAGTCTAGATGAGCCCTGGAAGCCCACCCATGCTTCTAAAGTTTTGTGGCCCCTGCCTGTGGCTCTGCCACAGAAAAGCCCTGGCCCAGGGTAACTTCTGGCCCTTCCCTGCACTTCGGTACCCTGTCCCGCTGGGGACATGTGCAAGTCTCCCCGGGCCTCCATGGATGGCCCCAGCTGCCCTCTCTGGTGAGCTCAGCACAGCATTCGTGAGAACTGATGGTGGAGATAAAGATAGACATGCTGAAATGAGGCACACTCTCTCTCTCTCTTTCTGCCCCACGCAGCCTTCCTCCCTCAAGGCAGCTGCAGACTGGCCTGGGGGAGGACTGGTTGCCATTCCAGAAGGAGCAAAGCTCAGGGTGGGCAGGTTCCATTAGCTCATTCTTCTAATTGTTCTGGCTGGTTATTGTTTCTCCTGATTTATTTCCAATTAGCACTAGGGAGCCCAGCTTGGGTTTGATTCTGCCAGTTTCCCTGAGCCAGTTCTCAGCTATTTCTGGCTTGGCCGGACCCAAAGCCTTCCTGCTTCCATGCTAGCTGCCACTTGGGGAGGGCCCTCTGGGCGCTTACGCCCCATTGCCGCCCTCACGACAGCTCTTGTGAAACTGGTCTCATTGTCACCATTTTACAAAAGTGGAAACTGAGGTTCAGTGAAGCAGGGGGACTTGCCCAGGGTCCCACCAGCAGTGAGTGAGTGGTGAAGGTGCATGCTGTCTTACAGATTGCCAAATGCACACACATTGCAGTACAACCCAGGTTGCCATGCTCTTCTTTTATTGCGCCGAACGCCCTGCCTTGCCATTGCATTACTTGAGCTATTTAGAAACAATTAATCCACAAATAAACCCCAGGCCTGGTCTTCCAATCGGAAAACCCAGATTCTGGGACATTCCGGCTGTTTCTGAGCTAGCCAGGAAATCTCCTGGTCATATTAGGAATAAGCAAAGCCATTTGGGTTTTAATAACATGGTGAGAAAATGGTGTGACTTTAAAGTCTTTATTAGCCCTGGAATGCATTTTCCAAAGCAGGAATTAGCTGACACAGGCAGAGTGTCAGCTGGAAAAACAAGGTCTGGGTTAGGTGGCCCAGAAAAAAACCTGCTTTGGTGCCTAGAGCCTCCCATTGATTTCAATTGCTGGTTAGCACAGGCCAGCAGAATAATTGTCCCATCGGTGAATGTGCCATTAGAAATGACCCCACATAGCTAATGGAGGTTTAATACTGGCTTGCTTGCTCCTTGGTATGGTTCCTGTTCTCATTTTTAGTAAGAAAATTACCTGTCTGTCATTCCCTTTAAACTTGCACAGTAATAATTAGCCAGGCCCCAAAGAGAAGCTGGTTACCCTTAACCTTGGCTGGATGAAGGCTCAGTGACCCATTGAAGTCTGTGAAGTCATTTGACTCTGGCTGGCTAGGGAGGTAATGTAGCAGATATTTGATAGAAAATGGTTATAATAACTCACATTTATTCATCATTTCACAGTCTTCAGAGCTCAGGGTAACCTTGGGGTCATGAGCAAGAATTCTCACCAAGGGGTCAGTAAACCATGGCCCACCAGCCAAACCGGCCCACCTCAGATTTTTGCAAATAAAGTGTTATTGGAATACCTCTGAGCCCATTCGTTTACATTGTCTATGGCTGCTTTTGCATCAGAGACTGTATGGCCTGCAAAGTCTAAAATATTCAGTATCTGACCCTTGACAGAAAGAGTTTGCTGACCTCTGTTCTAATTCACAAAAGCCAAGTTTGAATCCTGGATCAAGCACTCACCAGCTGTGTGATCTTGGACATACTGCTTTATTTCCATTCTCTGCTTCAGTTTCTTCATCTGTTAATTAAAGGCAATAATAGTATCTGTGTGGTAGATGCTACCAGCCCTCACTGACTCCTTCAGTAGCACCCACTCCCTTAAACTTGGGCATGACTAGGGGACTTGCCTTGAGCAATGAAATGTAAGTGCATCACTTCTAGACAGAAGCATTTAGAGCCAGGATGGGCTTCCCATGCCCTTTCTCTGCCACATTGACCAAGGCGACCATGTGGCCTAGGTTCCCAAGTATAGGATTCTTGAATGATCAAAATGCCTGGAGACCCCCCGCCCCTGCCCCACTCACAAAGGATGTTTGAGTGAGAAATAAAGCTTTGGTGTTTCTACCACTGAGATTTGAACATTGTCACTTCAATAAAACCTAGCTTATGGTGACTGACCCACTTCACAGTGTTTTTGTTAAGATTAGATGAATTAGGTGTGTAAAATCTTTAGAACAGTGGCTGGCATATAGTAAGTACTCGATGAATGTTAGCCAAAATTACTAATATCATGATGTCTATCGTTATTAATAAAAATGTATCCTATTTTTCATAAATTATCTCATTTTCAAGCTCACAATGACTATAAAGTAGTGACTGTTATCTTCATTTTTCTGTCCAGTAAGCATCTAATGGGCACCTGTTTTATGGTAGGTAATATGCTAGACTCTAGGGTATAGAAATAAATCAGAGAAGCTTTTGGCTCATAGAGGGAAGATCTGTCTAACTCAGACTTTGGAGTGGAAGTGGTATTATAGGAAGGCATCGCAGAGCTGAATCTTGGAAGGTAAGTGGGGGTTTACCAGATGGAGAAGGGAAGGAATGGCTTTCTAGGCAGAGGGAACCAGCATATGCAATGACATAAAAGCTGAAATTATATGCTCTTTTGGGGAAACATTGAGTGGATTTGGTGTGTTAGACAAAATTTTGATTAGGAATATAGCAGACAATGTTGCTTGGCCACTCAACAGACATTTGCAATCCACTTCTCCCTCACCAACTATACCACACAGAGAGAAGCAAGATATATGCTTTACCAGAATTCTCCTTGCTGGAGATGACCGTGTGACACTGTCTCATCCAAAAAGATGTCAAGAGATATCTCCTGGGAGAGTTTCAGATTAAAGCAAAGAAGCCAATGAAGAGATCTCCTCACTGTTATGTATGAGTGTCGTGTCTGGAGCTGTGGCAGCCATCTTGTGATAAGAGGAAGCACAGGAGAACTGGAGAGATATGGACCCAATATCTGGACCTTAAGTGCTGCTAAAGCAACCCTGGAAGCGTGTACCCCCAGACTTCCTAACAAGTAAACAATATATGTCTTTGTGATTTAAGTGACTGCTCATCTGTTATTTGAAGTCCAAAGGGAATTGTGAGAAATGAGGCTGGAGAGGTTAGCAGGGCCTAGATTAGGCAGGATCCCTAAAGGCAATTGGGGCACATGAAGGACCTTGCATAGGGAAAGGAAATTCAGGCTTATGGAGGGTAAGTCATTACTCAGGATCCCACTGCTAATAGGTGTCAGAGCTGGGATTTGCACAAAGATCTTCCAAGCCATAGCCATAGACCAAGCCTCTTCCCACTGCTGTGTAGGGCATTTTCCTCTTCAACTTGCTCATCGCTTGTTTTGGCCCATGGGTTATTTCTAACTGCATGCTGGATGAATTGAGATTTTGCCAAAGCTTCTTCCTAATTTGAGACTAGATCTGTGAATTTCGTAAATAAGGAAAGGACTTTGGAGGTGGGGGGAAGCAATTGCTGAAGGTGAGAAGGTGAAGTAACTTATGGCCAAATTGGCTTGGGGGAAAGACTCACAAAGACCAGGACATGGGGGAAACGAAATAGGAAGGATGGTGCCAATCCTTCCGCCATCTTGGTTTCATTGGCCAAGAAGTAGGGTACAGCTGCAGCATCCTCTCTTGAATCACCGTGGTTTGCATCTCTCCGACACGCATTGCTCGGACAGGCATCTATGAGACCCTGAGCTCCTCAGGGCCAGGACAGTGCCTGACCCATCTATGTCTCTCAGAGCTTGGCTCCATGTATGACCTAGAGTGGGCACCTACCAGAATCTACCCCATTAAACTACAACTTAAGACAAGGTGAAATTAAGGGTGCCCTCGCCTCTAGGGTGGCCACCTCTTCAAAAGATGACCAGAGGTCATCTCCATTTTTTCTCCCCCAGTCTCCTTTAGCCAGGTAGACCCAACTCACATAGCAGATCCCTCCCCCAGCACCCCCTCCCAATCCAGCACCAAAGACCAGCTGATAGTCAATCTAGTTTAAGAGTTAAGAAGGCCAGTTACGAGACCCAAATGGCCTGTTTCTGTCACTTCTGAGCATGACTGTGGGCAAATAATTTACCACCTTTATGTCTCAGTTCTCTCATCTGTATTAAGAAAGGATTGATTTTATATACTTGTGATGATGGAGTGAATTAATACCAGGAAATGCTGACATGTGCTAAGCACTTGATACATGTTATTATTGTTATATTATGATTTTATCAATTGTTATTGGTGTTATGCTTCAAGGCAGCCCTCAGGACCCTGACTCTTACTTAGACTCTCCTCCAGCTTACAGTACACAAATCAAGTCTTGGCCAGGGTACTCCTAGCGGCTGGCACCCATCCTGCCATTATCTGCTCTGGATTTGGAATCAATGTTCTTGCCCCAGGGCTTGGAGACCAGCATTCCCCACCCCTGGATCTTGGCTTATCCAGCCCCTCAGGCCCAGTGTCCCCTGTTGCCCCAGGTAAGACCAGCCTTGACCCCATTCCCTGTTCCCCCCACCCACCCACCCCAGGCTTGCCCCCTTCCACCAGCTCTGCACTCTCATGGGTGGGGGAGGGGAAGTGTGCCCTAGTGGCCCTGCTACGCTGAGCCTTGTCTGTGTATTCCCACCTTCACGCTTCAGTTGCTGTTGCCCCTGACTCATCAGTTAGTTAACAAGCTCCAGAACCATTCCTCTTCCCTGTGGCACCTTGTCAAACAGCTCATCTTGCCTGCGAGAGTGCGGGCTCCATGGGGATAGTTCTGTGGGAGAACTTTGCTTGTCTGTTGTTCTATGTGCCTGTCCTCCCTTTCTCATTGCTCCAAGAGCATCTCAAGGGCACAGGCTCTGTCTCTTTTTTCTTTTGCAGTTTGTATGTATGGAGAATTTTGCTTCTCACAGCGGGGAGTCGTGGGCCATCTGGTTGGCTGATCAGGAAGGTTATTAGTTTTAACAATAATAATAGTGGCTCACATTTACTGAGCACTTACTATAAGCCAGGCGGTCTAAAAAGCACTTTATGTGAATTAACTTGGAGAATGTTTGCAATAACCTTGGGATGGCAGATGGTTTTTTTTTAAATCACTATTTTCCAGATAAACACACTGCAGCTCAGAGAATTACTTGCCCACATCAGGCAACTAGTAAGTGACAAAGGTAGGATCTGACACCTGCCTGCCTGCCTGACTCCAAAACTGTGTCCTAGATCTGCACTTCTCAAACTTTTGGGGACATACAGATCACTGGGAGACCGTTTGCAGATCTGGGTTAAGACTCAAGATTCAGCATTTCTAAGAAGCTCTCACATGATGATACATACGGTTGATTGGAGCTTTAGGTAATGAAGATCTAGATTAAATTCTATTTTCTCCTGCTTTGCTCAGTTGACTACAGGATGTTCACTTAACTTTTTCCTGGAAGGAATTTCCTGAAATAAGTCATGGAAAAGGTTCATGGCTAAGAGTCCTGGGTGTGAATTCCAGCAGTGACTTAGTTATCATGACCTTGGGCAACTTCCACTCAGAAACTCCATTTCCTCATCTGCAGGATGAGGCTAAGTACCACTCGATGGATGACTATGAAGGATCAGATGTGATGATGCCCCTGAAAAAAAGGGCTTTGTAGAAAGTATGGGTGTTAAAGTAATTTGCTATCAAAGTACTAAAAACCAAAATAATAGTATTACTAATTACAACTCCCAACCGAACGGACTAGCTTAGAGTTCTATGTCACGGTCATTCAAGTTGTCACTCATTCCCCAAACTCTCTTATTTTTTTTATTTTTTTTGCCATCTGACCATCAAAGGTGAAGGGATTCATCAGTGTTTTATTGCACTAATTAGGAGCTTTCACTGCCTCAGCATGTGAGTCTTACAGAACTTCCTATGAAGTGTTTTATACCCATAAACTGATTCCCCCAAGCCCCTTCCATCTTCGGCATTATGGATGAAACAGGAAGAAAGCCTTGGTCCAGAAAAAAAGAGATCACAAGGAGGGTGTGACTGAGCAGGAACGCAGAGCAAAGCTGATACCCACCACTGAATTCCCAGCCATGGAGGTCCTGCGTGGAGAGCAATAGATGGTTGCTATAGGCATCGCTAATGTGACCAACCAACAGATAGCAGGATTTTAGGTATTTGTCATTAGGTCCCTTGACTTGTCCTCTGTCATAAACTAGAGATGGTGGGTTCATGATAGCTACAAATTCTCTGCTGCTCCTCCTATTAAGAGGTGAAATCTAGCTCCTGTCCCCTGAAACTAAGCTGGGCTGGAGACGTGGTTTGTACCAATAGAATGTGGCAAAATGGTAATCTGGGTCTTTCAAGGCCAGGCCTTAAAAGAAAAACTGACAGCTTCTGTGTTCTCCCTTTTGGAAGCCAGCTGCTTCCAAGAAGCCTAGGCCAGACTACTGAGGGGTGAAGAGCCATGGCATGGGAAGAGGCCTTGAGGGTTGAGAGGCTATCTTGGCTGTCATGACAGTTCCAGCCCTCAGCTCCACCACATGGAGCAAGAGAACCACCCAGCTGAGCCCAGTTAACCTCCAGAATTGTGAGAAATAATACATTACTGTGGTTTTAAGGTTTATTTATTTATAGTAGAGAGAGAGAGCTCATGAGCAGAGGGAGGGGCAGAGGGAGAGGGAGAAGGAGAGAAGCAGACTCTGTGCTCAGCACGGAGCCCTACGCAGGGCTTTCATGATCCTGACATCATGACCTGAGCTGAAATCAAGAATCAGCCACTTAGCGGACTGAGCCACCCAGGCGCCCCACATTATTGTTGTTTCAAACCCCTACATTTAGGCATGGCACACTACACAATTGATCACTAAAACACTAGACATTTTTTGAATCTATTTTTTTCTAATTTTCCTTCAATTTATTCCTCCAAGTATTTCCCATGTGTGAAGCCAGTAATGCTTGGTGAAGTCCCTACATCAGCAGTGTTGCCATCACTCAGAAACTTGTTAGAAATGCAGATTCTGATCCCCACCTCAGATCTACTGCCTCAGGAATGCTGAGGTGGGACCCAGAAACGTTGGATGAGCAAGCCCTTTGAGTTTTTCTGACACAACACTCAAGTTACAGAACCACTGGGCTAAGCCAATGGTGCATCTTAATCACCTGGGAACTCAATATACACTGGCTTCAGAGAGTGCGCCTGACGTCCTGAATGAGGCGAGGCTCAGAGGTGTGTGACATGAAAAGTTTCATGCCGACTCTGCTGCACAGCCATGTCCCACAGAGGAATTAGAAACACCCCTCATGAAGTTGGGCCTGCTAGATCAGGGCTTAATGCATAAAGGCACAAATGATTTACCTGAAGCTTTGGTCAAAAGGCAGATCCTGATTCAGTAGATGTGGGGTTGGGACAGAGATATGTGTTTCTCCTCATAAATTTCCAGCTGACACGGATGATGCAAACCTCACGTAGAGCAGCAAAGCTCAGGGGAGTTACCGTCCCCTCCAAAGGGTGAATGGCTTACACAGCCGCACACAGAAACCCACGCACACCCTTCTATAAAAGCTTCAATCCGAGGTACCTGTCCCACCATGGCGGCGGCAGTCTACTGAACAGACTGTGAGCCCCTGCAGGAGATGCTGTTTGAGTTTCGCCCTGAAAGATGATAGATGAAAAGGACTTTGTCAAACAGACCTGGAGAAGAAGAACATTCTTTTTTTTTTTCCAATTCTTTTTTATTATGATAAATACGTATAAGAAAAAATGTACCACGTGAACCATTTTTAAGTGTACATTTCAGTGGTATTAGGTACATTCAGGGTGTGTAACCATCACCACCATTCATCTCCATAATTCTTTCATTTTTTTAAAGCTGAAACTCTATACCCATGAAACAATAACCCTCCATTCCTCTCTTCCCCCTGCCAGGCCCTGGCAACCACTGTTCTATTTTCTGTCTCTCTGATTTTGACTACTCAAAGTACCTCAGAGAAGACAGTCTCTGTCCTTGTGTGACGGGCTTATCTCACTTACCATAATATCCTCAAGTTTCATCCCCGTTGTAGCATGTGTCAGAATGTCCTGCTGGTTGGATAATACTCCACTGTATGTCTACACCACATTCTGTCTATCCATTCACCCGTCAATTGGACACTGGGGGTGCTTCCTTGTTTTGGCTATTGTAAATAATGCTGCTGTGAACATGGCATACAAATAATCTCTTTGAGACCCTGCTTTGAATTCTTTTGGGTATGTACCAGAAGTGGAATTGCTGGATCATATGGTAATTCTATTTTTAATTTTTGAAGGAACTGCCATACCATTTTACATTCCCACCAACGGTGCGCAAGCGTTCCAATTTCTTCACATCCTCACCAACACTTGTTATTTTTCTGGGTTTTTTTTGACAGTAGCCATCCTGAGGGGCATGAGGCTGGAGAAGGCCATTCTAAGGCCACGGGAAGAGCCTTGTTATGGAGGCTCCGAAGAGCCACTCAGGGTAGCCAGGCAGCATGGAGACAGGGAAATAAAGCCAGAAATGGTTTGCGGCTAGATTATGAATGACCTTGAAAATTAGGCTAAAAAATTTGATTTTTTATCCTATGGGCCATGGGGAGCCATGGAGGTTTCTTTAGCAGGGAAGTGACCTCTCTGCAATCACAACCTGGTTCCCACAGAAGGTGGAAGGGCTGCCCCGATTGCCATGACACCCGCAAGATTTATATGACGAGACAGAGCGACACCAGAAAGACTTGAGGGCTTGGTGTCAAATGCGACAGACCAATCTTTTGAAACTGGTGGCTTGCCTTCCTTTAAAGAGAACACTTCTCCAGTCAGTTTGAGGAATTGTCTTGACGGCGAGGAACAGCAAGGTTTCCACTCGCAGAGAGCATAGCTCTGCTCACATGTTCCAGTAAGTAATGTTCTCTTTGCCGCGATGAACAGAAAAATGTGCCTGATGGAATGAAAATCCCCACTGCCCGGCTACCCGTGGGCAGCCTCCGTTACTATGGAAAATTTCCGATTAAAGGCAGCAGACGAGTTTCCTAGCTAGCGACTATTATTAATAGGAGCTTCAGCCTTGCTCTGACATTCCAGATTGGGCTCTTTAATATGTCATTTCACAAGCCAGGTGATTAAACCCCTATGGTTTTTAAAAGCAAAGAGAATGCACCCACCTTCGCCAGACTGACTACCCTCTTTAATAACCCACGCGCTCCTGCTCAGTTAGCATGAGAACAAAACTGCAACCATGAAATTATTTTAACAAGACCATAAAAAAAACAATTTGCTTGAGTGATGTTTGGGGGGGGAACCCACCCTCTCTCTAAACTAATTAAACTGTACTATATGTCCTTGTGTAGTTCCTGACATTTTTCTGGTTCACTCAGTTTGAATGGTTGCACAAGGATTGGCGCCAAGGTCCCAAATGGCTAACTCAAAAAACAAAAGCAGGGTCTCCAGAGTATTCCTGAGCATCCAGCAAATTGAGGGAAAGTTATTTTGGGTTAATCAATGTACTTCAGCTGTAATCACATCTTGCCCCATAGAAAAGACCGAAACAAAGAATCACTGTTTAAAGTCTAATTCAGGATGAACTGGAAAGTGACGTTGACCTTACTGAATTCATTTTATTTTTTATATTTTATGTTATGTTATATTTAATTTTCTATGCTATGCTATGCTATGCTATTCTTAAAATCACACCGTGCTTTGGATGAAACTATTGACAAAGGTCCCTCATTTCCTGTCCACTCAACACCACCCCCCTGATAATTTATGTCTTTCCCACTCACACTAGTTATTACCAGAAGCCATCTTTATAGGCAAGTTGTCTATTCTCAGCCTGGTAGGGACTAGACATTGATTAATGGCTGGGAACTTTGGTTTCTGGCAAGACAAGCCTCAGTTTAAGCCGGAGAGGCCATTGGGTGTTGGTCAGGCTCTCGTCAGAGTCAAATTGAAAAGCATAATAAGTGTCTTGGATGCAACACAATTGTACACGTGTTAGATATGAAACCTTCTTCTGAGAAATTAGCCCGAATATCATGCCCTTATACTCTTTCAAACTAATGTTTGCCAATCCCTTTGGAGTTTAAAGAAAATATTCCCCTTTGAAAAGCCCTTTAACAGTGACAAGGCAATAAAATTTGTGGAGTATCAGGTCCCTTTAGATTCCAAAGAACTGTGAAGCACAGATAAAACATGTAATTCAGTTCATTTCCAGTTAAGCAACATACAGTGAGCACCTGCCATGTGGGAGATACTGATGGGGACTATCCTTTGGGTGAACAGGATGAAACTGATAGAGATGCTTCCTCACTTCAAAGAAATTAGACTGTCCAAATTTAAGAGGAGAATCGGGATGATAAATGGTAGAGCTGCTCATTGATAAGCTGTAACATTTTCATAATCCTCCACAATATGCAAAGTACATGCATATATGTGTATGTGTACACCTGGCTACAAGGCTATTTATCTCCAGGTAGAAGATGCTGATGATCTCTAACTGCTCTCCTACTGGTTCATCCAAATCAGTGGGGGAAAAAATCAGCTGGAATCACAGGGTCACTCTTAGAGGTGAAAACGACCAGGTGATGGGGAAGAAAGTAAGGACCTTTGGAGTCCAACAGAGATGTGAGTGCTGGCTGTGCCACTTACCAACTCTGAGCTTGTCAAATGAGAGACACAAGGCCCACTCTTGGGGTTGTTGAGAGGCATCTCCGAGATAAAATATCTTACCAATGCATGGTACATGGCTGGCTCTCGATGCCTGCCATGTCCCTTCCCCTCTTGAGTGAGGCTTGCTTTATCAGTTCCGAGTGGGCCTTGCATGAGGTGATGGGCCATGCTGACCCTTCCCAGCGTCACCTAATCAGTGCCATTCACACTCTGTCTCCTGCCACAGAGTGCCATAAAGGGTGTTGTCTCACTCTGGAAGAGCTGTCTCGCCTGTTTCTCTGCAGGAGGGGCTGCCGGGAAGGGAAGCTGCCAGGAAGGACAGCAACCCACATCAGGCTACTTCCTGTTTTGAAACCCAAGGACTTGCTTGCAATCAAGGATGAGTAGTAGACGCTGGGGACAGACACTACCAGTACTGCAGGCATGAAGGGCTACTGCCTGTCTCCTGGGGCTAGCATGACTGCTGGTGTGCTCTTGAGCCCACTTCTGGCTTTACCACACACCCGTCCTCTATGGCATGCGTTTTCTTAGAAATCCAAGATCCAGGAAGGGCGTTACTTGCTGGCCTGACCTGGTGTGGGAAAGATAGCCCATTATTTGGGTTCTGCATGAGCCCGTGGCACATGTTGCTCCACCTTTGTTCCTCTGGTGTTCTCTTTCCCTATCCCCAGGGATGAGAAGCAGTAGACCTACTAGTACAGTTGAGAGCCCTCAGGACTCATGGCCCACAGCTTACCAGAAGCACAAGGCCTAAACCTCAGCTCTACTGCCACGGTCCCCCGTCCGGTCAACCGCCGTCATGTCTTGCTCAGATACCGGCAGTGGTCTCCTAATCACCGCTTCCCATGCTTTCACCCTTGCCTTCCTACAACCCCTAGTCCACGCAGCAGTCAGCCTCAACCCTCAGAACAGAACTCTGACCCAGGTCTGGCCAAGTGGAGTACAACATGCCCCTGGCCACCACGCCTAGTTCGGGGATGGGCTGTAATCCAAGCCAGTGAGTGATTAACACTCTCATCTATTAAGCACTTGCTGTGTGCCCGACGTAGGACAAACCCCTTAACTAGCAGCATCTCACTTCTTCACCCTCACAATAATCTTGGGGGGTCAGGGCTATTGTTATTAGAGTGAGTGAGGAACTTGCCAAAGGAACTCAATGAGGGCACAGCCAAAGAATGGAACTCAATTCTTCCCAACTCCAGAACATCCACCTTTGCACTTTGAGTGTGAGCATGGACACAGAGCACTCTGTGGATGTTTTCTCTAAACAACAGAATTTGTAATTTTAAGACTCTTTTCTAGTGAGGCCAACATTATGGAGCAATACAAACAAAATGAAGAATAGGGTCCTGCAGCACTGCCTGGCTGCCCGGGATCTGCCCCTCTCTCCCTCCTACCAGCAATGTGAGGGCAACATAGTTTCTGTCTGATGACATGGGCATTTTTTTTTTTCCTGGATAAAATGCCACCACATTATAGCGATCTGGTGGATTTTGGTACATCTTGGTGGATTGATCAATTTTTCCCTCCAGAACTGATGTGGACAATTTTGCGCATTCATCCTGGGATGAAATCTCCTGCAGGATTCTTCCTTTTTGGTTCAATATGAAACAAAATTGGCCTTGTGATCGTTACTCACATCCTCAATGCATTTAACAGACTCCCCCGAGAGAGGAAGAGTCTCGTGCTTCAGAGCAGGAATCTGAGGCCAGAAGGACCAGTGTTAAGAGCTCTCTGATCTCCAGCAAGGTACAGGAACTAGCTAAATCCATCAGTCAATGGAATGATAATCCTACCTCTCAGGTCTGGTGGAGAACTGAGCTCATTTAGGTCACCTGCTTAGCATAGTACCTGGCATATAATAAAGACTCAGTAAACAGGGGCGCCTGGGGGCTCAGATGGTTAAGCGTCTGCCTTCAGCTCAGGTCATGATCCCAGGGTCCTGGGATCGAGTCCCGCATCGGGATCCCTGCTCCTTGGGAGCCTGCCTCTCCCTCTGTCTCTCTCTCTGTCTTTCATGAATAAATAAATAAAATCTTAAAAAAAAAAAAGACTCAGTAAACTGTAACTTTTTTTATTCATTTTTCTACTGAGAGGAAGAGTTGGTTTTTTAAACTTATGATTACTTGATTAATTTATAACCCCAAGTCCAAACACATGTTGCTGATGCATAGGCAGCCCCATCCTTCTTCCTCCTTATGTCTCCCTTTCTTAATCAAAAAATATTTCTCAGGCACCCGAGTGGCACAGTCAGTTAAGCATCCAACTCTTGATTTCGGCTCGGGTCATGATGTGAGACTAAGCCCCACGTCGGGCTCCGTGCTGGGTGTGAAGCCTGCTTAAGATTCTCTCTCTTCCTCTCTCTCCGTACCTCCCCCTCCTCTCTAAAAAAATTAAAAAGAAAAATAAATAAAAATAAGTTTTTCTCATAAAATGACTGCTAATACAACTGATTTCTATATTTTTAATTGGAAACATGCACATGACATCATTTAGCTGTCTCTCTATAAAAAAACCTCTGTGAGATACTTCTCTCCAAATTAGATGCCAAGGAAAGCTTTCCTCCTGAGATATTAGTATAACATTTCTTTTTTTAAAAAAAAGATTTTATTTATTTATTTGACAGAGAGAGAGACACAGCGAGAGAGGGAACACAAGCAGGGGGAGTGGGAGAGGGAGAAGCAGGCTTCCTGCGGAGCAGGGAGCCCGATGTGGGGCTCGATCCCAGGACCCTGGGATCATGACCTGAGCCGAAGGCAGACGCTTAACGACTGAGCCACCCAGGCGCCCCTATTTCTTATATAATGTAAATAATGTGGCTGGTCATGTTTCTTATTTGTTCTGGCCACTAGGAAACTCAAAGCCAAATTTGTGGCTCAACTTTGATATAAGCCTAGAATCCTCTGTTTGCTTATTTATGTTATAAATAAGCCTTCCTGGTCTTGATCTATTAAATCTACCTTTCCCTAATCTCGATTTAGTCTCTATCGTTTTCTACTGTTTTACTGTATTATTTTATTGCATTATAGTATTGTATATACATAATATTTAATGTATTATTATAAGCTGCCCATAGAATGGGGTCAATTATATATAGTCATTAGGATAATTTATCAAAATATTAAATATTTTTAAATCTGCCATAATCACATAATCTGGCAAACCCAGATGATAATGAAGCAGGTTGTGGGAGGGGAAGGAGTGTGTGTGTGTGTGTGTGTGTGTGTGTGTGTGTGTTTGAGAGACAGAGAGGAGCTTCAACCACAGCATATACAACTCTGCAGTGGGCTTGAGTCCCTGGTGAGTTTGTCACCTAGGACAGTTGGTGAGCTTTATCTGCTATCTTCTGATAAACCTCGGTGACTCATTTCTCTCTGGTCTGTACATTTGTCCCAGCCCCCTGGCCCCTCCCTGGACTCCAGAATGGGCACCTTTAATCCACTTCCTACTGGATCCCTGAGTAGTTTTCTTTTTGTTTTTAATGCAAATATGAGCATGTGACTCTCCTGCGTAGGCCTTTCAATATTACCCACAAAGTAAACCTTAAAACTTCCTAATCCAGTGCAATCCCCTCATTTTATAATTGAGAAGAATGAGAGCCAGAGAGGCAAAGGGCCTTTCCTAAGGTCACACAGCAAGTGAGTAGCAGTGCGGGGACCAGAACTGAGGTTTCATTCCTCTGTTCATTCATTCCTACATGCATACATCTATTTTTTCAAAAAAATACTTCTGAAGACGAAGAGGCATCAGGCATACTGCAGGCTCCAGAGACACAGCCGTGGGCGAGACTGACGCAGCGCCGGCTGTCTTAGGGCTCACATGCGCGCGGCGGGCTCACACAGAAATGGACAGGTTGCGCTAAGTGCCCTACAGACCACGGAGGGGCACCATGCTAGAGAGCGAGTGGGCAGGCGAGGGGAAGTGGCGGAGGCCACGTCAGCTAGGGTGGTCGGCGAGGGTCGCTTTGGCAGGGATGTGGGAAGATCTGGCTCTGGGCATGTGCCTGAGGTCCTGGAGAGGGCACTGGCTTGGCCGGATGGAAACATGCTCAGCGAGGCTGGACGGAGCACAGGGAGAGGGCCTGAAGAAGGTGGCTGGAGGCTGGAGAAGAGGTTGGAGAGGCCGCAGGGCCCTGGCAAGACCTCCTGCTCTGCCATCACAGCGCGGGGCTCAGAAGCTCATCACAGGCTCAGGTGTGTGTTCAGACCAGAGGCCTTTGCAAAACCGCAGAGGAGCAGGAGAGGGGCCTTTCCTTCCCTACCCAACCCAACCACAGCTCACCCCTTCTCCCTGGATCAGATTTACACCCGGCGGTATTTTTAGCCTTTTCTCTCGAGCTCAGTGAATGCACCCCACATGAAAGAGGAGACAAATTTATCTCTGTGGTTGAGAAATACTCACATGTGAGAGGCACGTGACAGCAGGAAAGAGCATGGGCTTTGGAATGAAGGGAAGCTGGGTTTGAAGCTCAGCTCTGTCAGGAAAGAAGGTGCTGTCCTTTAACAAGATTCCCTCACTTCTCTGCACCTCCATATCCCACCTGTAAATAGCATTAGTAAGAACCAGCATTTGTGTAACCCTTAGGCTGAGCCAGGCGTTTTTCCAGGTCCTTTATAAATAGTATCTCAAGTCATCTGCCTATGAACCCTCTTCTTGCACTATTATCATCAAGCCCATTACACTGATGGGGAAACTGAGACCCAGAGAGGATGACCTGGCGTTCAAATTCAAGCATTCCCATGCCTTACATGTGATGCCGTGACTGGGAATCTTAAAAGAGCTAGAGCCCTGCCTGGGCCCTCACAGTATTTAATCAAGCTTCTGTTTACCCTGAGGAAACAGATGGATAGTGTCGCAACCAGATGCTCAGTGGTTGCAAATGGGTGGCAGTGGAGAGAGGCAAAGCTGCTTGGCCGTGTTGCTCACCAGCATCCCTGACCCAACAGCTAAATAAATGCCCGGGATATTCCTCCTGCCTGTCTGCCACAGAAAAATAAATGGGTTTGACTTCTTCCCACTCAACTAGTGGGCCCTCAGCAATGACATTATCCTCTGGATTACAGTATTATTCAAACAGCACTGGGTCCCAGGCAGAGAATGTCTCTCCTCTGGGCTCCCACGGCACCGTGTACATCCCATATCACAGGCCTTCTACAACCGTACGGTAATTACCTTGCTTGCCCAGGGCAAGAGCACAAATAGAGGCCCACGTATCATATATCTAAATATTAAAAGTTATAAATCAAGCTAACAAACTGTTAAATAAAATATGTTCTATCCACATACTTTGACAAATACATATGCCTAACAATCCAGAAGGAGATGGAATTAGGACTCTCAAGATGCCTCAGGATTTTGTGACTAAATCTGGGGACATAGGAAGGCTGCTTCCAGCCCCAGGACTGGCCCCTAACCCCAGCCTTGGTTTCTGTCCTATACTGAGATGGGCCTTGGGTGGGCGAACACCCGAGGCTACTCCAGCCTCACATCTAATCCCTCTCCCCACCGACAGCTGCCCTTTGGTGTCCACTGAGCTTCAGGGTTTGCATAAGGGCAGCTAGAGCTCAGCCTTCAAGAGGACGGACCTGAGAGAGGAGTCTATGCAGTTCCCAGAAATAGGCTCTTAGCCATTTGAGCACGACATCCATGGTCCCCACTATGTATGCACGTAGCATGTTCCAGAACGGTGTCATCTAATAGGAATACAGCGTGAGCCAAAAATGCTAGCCACGCGTGGAATTTAAATTTTACTCTTAGCTCACATTAGAAAACAAAGAAGTAAAAAGAAAGAGGTGACATGAATTTTAGCAATGGATTCACCTAATATTTCCAAAATGCCATCCTTCTAACATGGAATCAATTATAAACAATTATTTAAGAGAAATCTGACATCGTGGTACTATTCTGCTTTGATGGCACATCTGCTTTCAGTCCTGTGGCATTTCAGGAGCTCAGCAGCTACTTGCCTGCTAGTGGCTGCCTCATCCGGCAGCTCCCATGTGCGCCTCCACCGCTCCAAGGGTGCTCTGCGGACCAGCAGCATCTATCCCACCTGCAGAACCGCAAGGGCTCCCTGCCCCCTGGACAGAACCAGCATTTTCGCCAGATCCCCAAGGGAAGGAGATGGACATGAAAGCTTATCAGGCTGGCTTTTATAGAAGGCTCCCCTGACCTGCTGACTCTAACCAGAGAGGGCCAGGGCGGGGCTGGGAGCAGGGAAGGGGCGCTTCCTAAGGGTGGTTTTGCCAGACTGTTCCTGGTGATCCACACTGCCTCCCCGGAAGCCCTTCCAGTTGGGCAACCTTCCAGTTACAACACAGTGTGAAAAAGGAAAGTGTGGGGGGCTTGGAGAGTGAGAAAAGGACACATAGGAAGTAGAAGTGGAGACATCTGTGTAAAGGGAAAAAAGATGAGCAAGAGCATGGTCACAGGGGGGGTGTCAGGCAGGTCTGGGGAAGGACACTCTGAGGAGACTGTTTCTGCTGGGAGAGAATGGGAAACAAATAGTTTCTACTGGTTTCTGAGCATGACTATATGGGTGTCCAGTAAATGAGAGTGGTCCAAGGTCACCACATGGGAGGCTTCTGAAAAGACCTGATTGGGAATTTTTTTTTTTTTTTTGAGAGAGAGAAAGAAAGAGCACGTGCAGGGGGAGGGGCCGAGGGAGGGGGAGAGAGAGAGACTCTCAAGCAGACTCCCTGCTGAGCATGGAGCCCGACACGACACGAGCCTTGATCCCACAACCCTGAGATCATGACCTTAGCCGAAATCAAGAGTCAGACGCTTAACCCACTGAGCCACCCAGGTGTCCCCGTGTAGGGAAATTCTGGTCACAAGCCCTTACACTGCAAAATCAGGGCTGTGTCGCAATAGATTAAATTTGCCAACGGTTTGAATTGACATTTTGTCCTAAAGGTAGAAGCCAGTCCCATCATGTACTTTTCAAGGAGGTTTCTCAAGCATGCTGGAGGTGAGAGGTTCCATTAGAAGTTATGTAGTGGAAATTTCATTGTCTTTGCCCTTAGCATAATTTTTTTTTTTTTTTGAGAAATGCATCCTGGGTGCATTGCAGACTGTTAGTTCAAGCTAAACCTGTATCAGGTTGGCATGGGAGGGGAACATCTGGAATGAAAATGAGAGACAATGAAAGAAATGAAGGTCTACCAGCACTATGGCTTGGCTGGCCACATATGGGGTCTCCACGAATAGCCAAATGCTTCTCTTGAGTAAGTGTCATTTTATCTGTTAGGGGTTTTCATCAGCAAGTAATAGGATATGCAGTTAACAGTGGCTCAAAGAGTGGTTCTCAAGACGTGGTTCACCACCATCATCAGCATCATAGGAACTTGTCAGAAATGCACATTCTTGGGCCCACTGCAGACCTACTGAATCAGAAACTCGGGGATAGGGCCAGCAATCTGTGTTTTAATATGCCCTCTAGGTGATTCTGATGCATGCTCAAGTTTGAGAAAGGATAGCTTAAACCATCAGGACATTTACTATTTCTTAATGAAATGTCTGGAGGCAGACTCCACACTGCCAAGACTGTGAAGCAGCATTTCTGAGATTCTCTTGACCCTTTCCCTCATGGTCACAAAATGGCTGCCATAGCCTTAAGCATCACATACTGTACTCACCTTGCAGTGTCCCAAACAGAAAGGACAAGGTGATGGCAGAAAGGGGGCTCCTCTTCCTTCTTTTTTATCAGGGAGGGAAACACATCTCAGGAACCTCCTCAGCAGACTTCTCTTCTCAATTCATTGCCCAAACCTGGATCTCAGGCCTATCTCCAAGGCAAATCATTGGCAAAGTGGGATAGAGTCTGACAAAGACTTAAGCTAGCACAGCTCATTCCCTTGAGTTCACTGCTGCTCCTCCAGCACCTGAACAAAATAATTCTCTATTGGCAAGAACAAATCAGGGGGTGGGGAGAGGGGATGGCTGCACGCAGGTAACCAACAGTGTCTGTTACAATTATTGTCCCCATTTTACAGATGTGGAAAGTAAAAGCTCAGGGAACACCACGTATCTGGGAAAGAGTGGAGTTGAGATTCAAACTCACTTTTTTCTGACTCCCCAAATGTTTCCATTGCCTCATTCCACCTATGGATTTACAATTACCCAGAACTGGTAAGGCAGAAAAGATTGATTCTGTGACTTTCTGCAGTGGCAAACATTTGGACATGGATTATCATTTGGAACGCATGATGCTAGGAGAAGAGAGGTCACCAGCTGGACACCTGTGGACCTGTGCTTTATCTGGCAAGAGATTTTTTAAATTTTATAAATTCATGTTCAATATTTAATACTGGGAAATTTCACATTCAAATTCCGACTTCTAGGTGCATCTGAAGAAACACGAGAAGCTCTTGCCACAGACCCAACATCCCTTCGTGGCAAGAATCGGTAGGAGCTGAGTGGCCGAGTTTTCCTCATTCCCCCACCATTCTCTACCAACTGACCCCTGACCCAGTTCACCTATTTGTATCACTGGACTTGTCCCACTTGGCGTTTTGCATGCTCCCACACACGTGCCTGCCCCTGTGGGGCCTCTGCCTGCAATGCTGATGGTGGGCTCCAACAGCATCTCTTCTTCACCCCAACCCCCCAAATCTGCAGCCAAGAGTCCTTGGGGAAGAGATGGGGTGGTGGGAGCTTTTGGAGGGAAATCTGAGTTTTCCCATGGGACCACCCGCACTGGAACTCCGTAAGACTTCTCTGTGGTCCCAGCAGTTTGGGCTGAGATATGGTCCCAGGAGGAGGTGTGGGGAACCCCTCCACCCCCAGGTGTCTGGCATGGCAATGGACTCCAAGGCTGCAAGTGGTTTGGGCAAAAGGTCTGAAATCAAGGTGGTAGGGACTAGCTGGGCTGCGGTACCTCCCAGAAACTGGTTTCCGCGGAAGCTCGTCAGGGTCCCCGTGCAATGCCCTACTCCTCAAGGTCGTTGATGTGTCCTCCAGGACTTGTTTCAGTTGTAGACACGACTGGGGACTAATTGTCCTCTTGCTTAAACCACTACCAGAGGAAAGTGTGTATCAACTTTGGGCCTATTTCTTTATTTTGTTTTTCAATTCTGAAATACTGTTTGTTTGCTTTTTCTTCAGTACACTGAGGGATTTTTTTGGACAGTGTTGCTCCAGGAGCACTCCGTTACGAAAGGAGAAGCCACAGCAATAATAAAAATGCTGCTGATAATAGTGTAGCTAAGAAATGAGGTAACGCGCGGGAAAAGCCCCAGCTCAGCTCTGCGCCAGTTCTGAGGATGCAAATACTCAGGGAATTCTCAGTCTGTCCGGTGGGAGAGCCAGACACATAAACAGGCCATTACAATGGAATCTGATAGGGTGTCTCCAGAAGTAAACAGAGGGTGTTCTCAGATCTGGAAGGATCAGCACCTACCCTGAGACGGGAAAGCTTCTGGAGGAGGCGACAATTGAATCTTAACATAAGAATCAGCCAAGGGAAGAAGAGGAGAATGATGGTCAGGCACAAAGGAGGCGTGGGAGCAAAGGCCTAGAAATAGGTAGGAACATGGTGCATGGTGGCACGTGCATGTTCCTGAAACTCACAGGGAAAAGTTAGGGAGGGAGGCAGGGGAGGAAGCTGGAGGAGTAAGGAGCAAGTCATAAGGTCCGTGGATTTCTCCCGGGAGACCGGGGATGTCATGAAGGGTCTTCAGTAGAGACGTGACCAATTGTGCTTGTTGGTACGATCACCCAGGCTTCAGATGTCCTGAGAGTAGAAGAGGGCCGTGGATGTGAGAGGACCGGCAACTGCTGAGTACTATTTCCCACTAAGGGAAGAGGGAGTTGATACTGCCCTCTGTCTCCAAGGTTCTCCATCTCTGTATTCCAAAGGTGTGAAAGTGGAAGTTGCAGATGTCCTAAGGCCCAGCCTTGAGCGTTCCATAGCTCACTTCTGCTGGATTCTACTCATCAAAGCGAACCACAGGCCCATCCAGGTTCTAAATAAACTCCACCTCTTCATGGGAGAAGTGGCAAAAATTAGCAGCCATCTTTGTATGTACCATTCCTTACTTGCCTATCCTCTGAAATCATCTGCTACAGAAGAGGATGTATAATAGGTGCTTAAAGAAATATTTGTTAGGGATTGATTGCTTGATCAATTGGTTCAATCACTTACTTATTAATTTATGTGGGAATCACTGACCATAAAATAGGTCAGTAGTCTTCTTGGAATAAGGGAGAAGGCAGCTCCATGTACTGAAGAGAGCCAGCCAGACCTGTGGTCAGACCTTATCTGTCCTATGACCGTAGAGAAAGTCACTCCGTCTTTCTGGAACTCAGTTTGCTCATCTGTGAAAGGAGGATAACTCTACCTACAGAGGAGCATCGCAACACCCACCTCACAAGGTATGTCCAGGTTTCATTGGTCATGCATCCTAGCCCCCCTGGTTAGCCTTAAGGTGGTAGGAATGAGTAGAAGAAAAGAGTTGTTGGTCTCCAGAGAAACAAGTTTTATTTTGAGGAGGAAAAAAAAAATTCTTGAATTACTTTAGAGCACTTTCATTTGGACTCAATAGTTAGAACACTACCAGCAAAGAAGACACTGACCTTTTGATTTACAAAGATAATTAATTGAAGAAGACCCATAACAGAGGTTACCTCTGGGGGACCAAGAATTAGAAATGGAAGGGAAATACATGTTTTACTGTTTACTTTTTGGCATCATCTGAAAATTTTTCTCCCATACATGTATTCTTTTTCTAGTAAAATAATTCAAATATGAGAGATTCAAACACCTTTGAAACATGTTGTCCCATCACAAGGACTTTGATGAGCGCAGAGTTGGTCATTAATATAATTCACAGCTTTAAAAAGTGTCAATTCCATTTTTCCTATAACGAGAAGTCTTGAAAAGAACAGGGTAGAACCCCCAGGGTCTTTCTTCTCTCTCTACCCCGACTCAGCTTCCTTCTGGATGCTCTACTCTTGGAATACTTTTGCATTTGTTCATTAAATGCCTGCCCAGGCTGGAGGTGGCTCAGGCGGTGTCCTGTCTTCGCTGCACAGGATGCACACTACACACTCACGGTCTCCTCGCCACACAACCGAATCAGCCGCCCCTGCTGCTGCTTGGCTTAATTGTTTGATTTGTGATTTCCAGGCAGCCTAATGTCTGTGCTTCTTTTTAAAGCAAGATCAGATATGGGAGCAAGTCAAGGAGGAGGAGGAGGAAGCCTGAAAGAGGAAGAGACAGAAGAAAGGGAGGAAGGAAGGAAGGGAGGGAGGGAGAAGTGCTGATTCTTGCAGTTGTGCATACTGCCTCTCCAAAGTCTCTCTTTTTCCTGACCCTTCCCCACTTGCCCCAAGCTTCTCTTGTCCCTCCGCCTTGGCCATCTCTTGCTCTTGCATGTTGCACAGACTAGCACAGATCAATAAATGTTACTCTGAAAGACAAGAAGGAGGGTTTTTTTGTTTTGTTTTGTTTTTTTAAGTCTTCCACATCCCCCAGTCGCTGCACACATTGAATGCACCTGCAGGTGCTGTTAGGTCTATGAGAATGGCAATTAGTCCCACCATCCACTTCTCTAAGTCTCCACCACTGCCATCCTTGTCAGTCTAAACGGGACCATGAGCTGATGTAAGCTGATGTGTGAAAACATCACCTACGGTCATTTAAAAAAGAAAGAAGGAAAGAAGGGAGGGAGGGAGGAAGGCCTGCCCTTCAATGTTTGCTGTAGCTCTTGATCTTTTTCTTTTCTTAAACCGTTTTTGCTAAGCCAGTCTCCAAGTGGAATCCCCACCCAGTCGGTCCGCAGACTTCAGTGAGAGCTCTGTTGTTGGTTAAATTGTGTCCCTCAAAAAGATATGTTGAAGTCCTGACCCCCAGTACCTTATTTGGAAATAGGGCTGTTGGCAGTGTAATTAGTTGAGGGTTGAGGTCGAACTGGAGGTGGGTGGCCCTTACTCCACTAGCACTCCGTGCCTTACAAGGAGAAGAGGCACACAGACACACAGGTAAACGCCAGGTGAGTACAGAGGCGGAGGCTGGGACGATGCGGCGGCAAGCCAAGGAAGGCCAGAGATTACTGCCAGTACCCGAAGCTGGGAGGAGACAAGGAAGGATCCTACCCAGAGTCTCTGAGGGCACACAGCCCTGCTGCCACTGTGACTTGGGACTTGTGGCCTACAGCACTGGGGGAGAACACACATCTGTTGCTTTAAGCACCCAGGGTACATATTATGTTATGGCAGCCCTAGGAAACTTCATGAACAGGGCTCCCCACAGCTGTCTTTGAATCTTCAGTAGGACAAGAGTCTCGGAAGGAACCAGGTGGCTGATTTCAATTGGGTCAACTGGAATAGAATTTTGGAAGTGAAACACACACATTCTCATTGGATTCTAAAAAAAGCCTGCTCCCTTCTACTAAAAATGCAGAGACATTTGAAGATAGAATGTGGCTTCCTTTTTCTTTTCCTAAACAAACAAACAAACAAACAAACAAACGAAGGAACAGGTTCTTGGGATAACAGGGGGCGGAGGGCAGAATGACAGAGAGTAGACAAAGGGAGAACGTGGAATCTCGGAGCTGCTACTTCATTATCAGCTGCATGCTGCTGTGCAGGTGGATTAGTTAGGGACCTGGGGGGGAAGGCCATGCCCTGCACGTGGTTCTGAGGAGGAGACCCTCTGGAAAGGGCCACGTAGAGAGTGAGGGTTCAAACCAGGCAACAGAGGGAAGCTGGGACCAGCCGTCGGGCCCAGGGGACAAAGGGAGGAAACCGTGTTGCTGGGAACTGCCATCATGGAGGTCTGTAGCTCCTGGTAGACATGTGTCCAAGCAGGTAGGGGTAAGGATGAAAGATGTCAACCCTCTCTTCGTTCTTTTTTTTTCCCCCCCAAACTTCTCTTCTTTCTGAACTTAGTTTTCTGTTTTTGTTTTTGGTTTTTTCTCTATCACATGGTGATAAGACCACTGACCTAATAGGCTTGTGAGAAGTTAACCTGAATTATAAGCGACCCAGTGCAATGCTTGGCATAGAGGTGTGTCCTCCATAAACATCTTGTGAATAAACAACAACGGATGGAATGAATACTTTTATAAGGCACACACAATAATTTTCTTCTCGTAAAAAAAAAAAGCCTCAAATGATAGACTTGGATAAATTATGCCTCCACTTCATGTCATAAAAGGTACAGAGGGAATTGTACAGCATATTAGAGATAATTAAGTCCAAGTTGAATCAGGGCTGCCTGAATTCAGGAAGGATTCCTCTAGTCAATCTTGCCCTAAAAAGGCACCGGGGCACCTGCACAGGAAGGAAAATAGAAGCCAATTAATTCAAAACATTTGGTACCTTGTAGCCTCAAGAGGTTTAGACGGGAGCACTTAGTGACCGTGACTGAAATAGCAAGTGCTTGGGCCACATGGCAGGGTGGCCCGAGCTGATTCGGCCACCATCCAGAACAGTCCACTTCTAGGGACTGTTGACTCAAAGACAAAAGACAAGATGGGGTTTCCTTAGGGCCAGTGGGTTGGGAAGGGGATTTGTAACCAAAGGCTCTTTCTCTGGGGATCTATGTTCCAGTCTTTCCCCAGTTGCAAGAGAAAAACAAGGGCACCACGGGGTGGGCTAGAAGACACCTGCACATGGTCTCTGAAGGTCCTCACAGCACCCAGGGGAGGCAGAAGAGGAGGCAGGTGCAAGGCGGGCAGGGGTCTCGCCAAGGTCCCATAGCCGCTGAGTGGCCCAAAAGAAAGGTGAACTTAGGTTGTTTTCACTCTACACCGTGTGTTTCAAACAGGCCTGCTCTGCTTTTAAGAACTGACAGAGCAGTGACATATGAAAGGACCCTGGGCCCTGATGACGCAGTTGAGCTCGGCTGTGTCCTCCCCCGCCTGTGAGAGTCCCTTCTATTTGAGAACTCCCAGCTCAGGGAGGTCTGAGATGTTCTTATCATTTTAGCCACCTTGCGTCTGGGTTTTCTGTTACTTTTAGCAGAAGTCATCCTACTTCATGCACACAGCCTTTTATTCTCGCTGATCCTCTCCTCTCAGCTGGCTCCATCTCATCCTCAGGCCCAGCTCTGCAGTCACTCCCAGTCACCTCCCTGCTGGCCTGGCCTCCTGCCAGTCCCTCCTTTCCACCCTGCTCAATTTCCTGTAGAACCCTTGGGACTCCTTAAACTGCTCTTTTTTAGGGATGGCACACCCCTCTCTTGCTAGAACGTAGGCCCCAAGAGAGAGGGACGTGTCTGTCTTCTTTATCTCGTGCTCCCAGGACCTCGCTCAGCGCCTGGCACGTAGTAGGCACTCACTACATCATTTCTGGAGGAGCGAGAAGTGGAGGGCGGGCATTCTAAACTGAAGCACCTCCCATCTTGCTAGACGCCACCTTTCAGAACCCTTCCCTTGCTCTTTTTGGATTCAGGTTCCTTGTTTCCCTAGCAGAACAGAGTGCTTGGCTCACAGAGACACCATCCAGTCTATTAGCCTCCCAGGCATCTCCCCCTAACCATCAGCATTCTCTCTTTGCATCTAAACTCTTAAAAAACAGCCGACACACAAGCAACTTCCTGGTGGGCCGTTCATTTCTCCGCCCAGGACTAAGGACCACGTTCTCTAGGTGGAGATCTCGGGCACGGACTTAGAAAGTCCTTCCCATCCCCCTGGCCCCCCTCCCTGCCTTCTCTGCCATAGCCCCCTCCTAACCTCCTGGCTGGGGGGAAAAGCCATGTTGGCGATAACATCATAGAGCCCAAGAATTCCTCGGAAGATGGAAATTGCGGCTCCGAGGGGGAAAGTGATCTGGTCATAGGCAGTGAGTGGGATACATCGCAACCGAACCTACGTTTCTTTTCTTTCTCCGCGTCCCAAGACCTTTTCTATAATTGGTCACTCCTCTTAAATGCAGACAGAGAGAACTGGGATCAGATCCCAGAGTTAGCATTATTTTCGGGGTAACCCAGAGCATTGTCGTTTAAATTCCGTGAGCTGCAGTTTACCCATATGCATATTGGGGTGCTCACCAGCCTTCTCTGGGGCGTGTGTTTGTGTTTCTACGATCATGCAGGGGCTGATATAAGGGTTATAAAAATGTTAAAGCAGCTTGTCCTCTAAGTCCAGGTTTGAGGGACTGCCTAAATCAGGCATTTAAAAACTTGACCTCTTACAAACTTACAGCCCTGTCCTTAGCAAGATGCTTAACCCGAAGCATCGTCATCTGCTTGCCTTGTCTGATGGGCCATCTATCCCAGCACCTGGACATCTGGTGCCTGCAGCTGATCCATTAGCTGCCTCGCCTGTCCCCAGAGCAGAGTGATCTGTCCTCTGCCTCCGTCCAGGCCGCCATGAAATATTCAAGCATCCCTGACAGCAGATAACTTATTTTGACTGGATTCTGCTAGGGTCGTAGGTTGGGTTACGGATGAGAAGTCTGACCAACTAAGAGAATTCAGAGGTCCGGAGCAGGGTTGCTTGCAAAATGAGGAATTGAACACTCAAAAGTAAATCACAACTCAGGATGCCGCTATTTGAACAAACGCGAACTTGGCAAGCTAAAACTTGCTGCAGGCTCCTAAAGAAGTAGCTGAGGCCTGAGAACCGATTCCAGACAGTGGAGGATTGCAGTCTTCAGAGTCATAAAGATCTAGGTTTAAATCCAGTGTGGCCGCTTTCTAGTTATATTCCTTTGGTCAGTTACTGAATTTTATTTTGACTTGGTTTTTCTATACCTAAGTGGTGGAAAATAAGTCCTACCTGCCTTGAAAATGATAAGGTATTTGGAGGGACCTGGTGGATGTTTACATTATGCAAGTTTCCTCCTCTTTTCCAATCAGGGGCTTCTTTTTCTTTCTTTTTTTTTTTTAATCTAGGTCAGCTTTAGGAGTGAGAGACAGCCAGGGATCATCTGGTGGATATAGGGTGACTACATTAAGGGTCATCTGACACTGGAACAAAATTCACTCTATCCAGGCACTTAGAACGTACCCCCATTCCCAGAATTTCTTAACCATTCACCTCATTCTCCCAAAAAAGGATCTGAGGTTGTTTACTATGAAGTGTGTTTATATATACTACCGTTGGTAAAACAGGAGTAGGAATGATAACCGCTAATGTTTACAGAGTTCATGCTATATACCAGGTGCTGAGTTAAGTGACTTACCCACTTTAATGTTTTTTTCAAAGATAAGAAGAAAAAAAAGCAACATCCTGGCAGGCAGGTGGGAACATATCTGCTAAGCCTTGATGGCCCTTTCTGGCTTTAACACCAGCACAACCATGAGTTCTAGGTCATAGTTATAAAAGAAATGGTTTCAGTGGGAGCAAAAACAAAAAAAAAAAAAGGGTTTTGGACTAGAGATCTTTAGAGTCACAATAATAAAAATCACTTCTCCTACAGGAGTCCCAGCAGTCAGGTTGTTTCTGTTGCTGGGAGTTCACAGCTGTAAAATCTAAATGTCGGTAGCTCTAAGACCGTCAGAGGAAGTGCCACCCCCTTATGGCCACCGGCTGACTCCAGTGCAAAGCATCTTACGTATTTTTTTTACCTCGTGAGTCCTCTTTTCCAGCCAATGATAAAGTCTCGAAGCAAATGTTACCACTTCCAAGGCTTTTACCTATGTCCCCTTCGGTTCCCCAGGGGACTCTGTGAAGCTCAGTGCAGAATACTCGTAGGATCTGGCAGGCCATAGGTTCCCCCTGCTGCACCCCCAGAATGTGCCAGACTCTGTCTACATGCATGGATTCCACACACTCCATCTCCACACGCTCCATTCACACATTCTACTGACAACCTTCCTGTGAGGTAGATAGTACCACCCCCATTTGACAGCAGAGGAAAAGGAGGCTCAGAGAGATAAGGTAAGCTGCCTGAGCTCACAGTCCACAAGTGGAAGAGCCCCGGCTAGACCCCAGGGCTTCTGACTCCAGCTACAGCTTTGGAGGTGTAATGATGTGCTTGATCACACACAATGAGCAGGTCACAGAGCTGGGACTCAAGCTCCGGACTCTCGACTCCAAGTCCAGGGCTCACTCCACAATACTCCACAACCTCCCAGCTTCCAGCCATCCATTTAATAAATATTTACTGCCCACCTTCCAGGCACCAGGAGCTATTGGAAGTCCTAAGGATACAGCTGTGAGTAAGACAGACAGGATCTGTGTCCACATGGGCTCACCTTCTAGTGGGGGAGACATACTACTAATAAGGAAGCCAGTAGGTTGACAAAATCATTCTGGTTGAGATGAGTTTCATCATAGAAATATTCAGGGGCTGGGGTGTGGGGTGTGGGGTCACTGATTTAGACAAGGAGGGTCAGGAGAAGCTTCTCTGAGGAGGTGACATCTGAGGGCTGCATGATAAGTAGGAGGCAGACACAGAAGAGAACAAATGGGTGAGGGCCTGGAGCTGTGAGGCCTCTGTGACAGGGACTGATACAAGGGTGTGGTGGGAAGGTCATGGATGAAGACGCGAAGAGCTTCAGGTGAAGGTGGACAGAGTTTCGCCACAGGTCTCGAGGACATGTGGAGGGTTGATATTTTCCTTAGAGCATCCCAGAAGCCCTGAAAGGCTTCGGCACGGAGCTGACAGGACCGGAATTTGCATTTTAGGAAGATTACTCTTAGCTGCTATGTGCACGCATGTGTGTGTGTGTGTGTGTGTGTGTGTGTGTGTGTGTGTGCAGGCATGTACCCTGGGGGTGGGGGTGGGGTTGCAAGTGGGGGTCAGGGAAGCCAGCAAGATGCTTCTGTGGGGGCCCCAGGAGGCTTGGACTAGGGTAGCGGTGATGAGAATGGAGGAAGGGAGCAGACTGGAGTCATGTTTAAAAACAAAGTCGTCAGGGCCTGTGGATGGCTTGGAAGCGAGCAGTGGTGGGGGTCAGTGTTGAGAATGACTTCCAGGATCCAGGCTCCCTCGAGCATACAAGGTGAAGAATAGGACCATGTCTTTGGGGCTGCTGGAACAAGACTGCGAGGGCAAGACCTGGGGACAGAGGTAGGGCCCTGTGACGAGGCTGAGTCTCAAGTCCCACCCTGTAGCTGCAGCCCTTCCAGCAGCAAGCAGAACCCTCTGCCCGCACAGCAGGCGGATAACAATCCCCACTGTGCCCAGAGCCTTCCGGGGGCCCCAGCCAGCCAGGCCCTGCTGCAGCCAGGACACTGCACTTTCTAGATCGGGTTCCTGGAAAAACTGTTCAATTATTGAAAAGGAGCCCTGCTGACATCACTGAAAGACAATGAGGCTCGCTCCTCACTTAAGTAATGCCTCTCTGCCCTGCGGATCTGGGTCCTCCAGCTCAGCAGTGGGGAGACGGGGGAGGTGAACAGGAAGATGCAACAGCTGAAATGCAGCCATAAGGAAGACACTCAGCACGTAATCATGGAGATGCTAATCCTGTAATAATGAACATTTTCTGAGCATATGCTATGTGCCAGGCAGGGTTCCCAGGGACCATACCCTTCTTGAGAACTCTAAGAGGGAAGCCCTATAATTATGCCCACTTTACAGGTGAGAAAACTGAGGCAAAAGGAGGTTAAGTAAGTTGCCCCAGGTCATCCAGCTTAGCAATCGCACAGCCAGGTTTAAACGCCAATAGCCTGGCTCCAGACTCCTTGGAAACACCTACTACTCTGAACTGTCTCCATGTGCTATCACATGTGGGCTGTTGGAGCTGGTAGCAGAGGAGGCTACTTTCCTTTTCCTCATTTAAAATGAATTAATTAGATAGCACGATGTGGGGAACATATACTTAAATCCCTGTTAGGGGCTTCCATTTACTACTTCACTCAGATAAACTAACCCCCTGTGAAATGAGAACTCTCGTCAAGCCTATTTTCCAGAGGAGAAAACAGAGGTTAAGAGAGAGAGAAGCGTTTTACCTAAGGCTGGGCAGCTAGGGAAGGACAAACCTCGAATTTGAACCTCAGTCATTTAACTCCAAGGGCAGTGCCTTCTCTAACTGCACTGTGCATGTTCATATATGTAAACCGTATGTATAAATTGCTCAAGTTCATTTAAAAGACTATTACTGTTTCAACATTAGAGCACACATGCCGTGCAGTGCATCCTGATGTGACTGAGCGTAGCCACTCCCCTAGAAAGTCTGGTGAAAGATTCATCTGCAGCTAAAATTCCAGCAGCTTCCGTGTTTCTTTCTCTGATCTTGGGTGTGTGCCCTTTTATTTTTTTCATGACCTTAGAAGAAAGGAAGTTAGACCCTAGGCCCATTTCGTTAATCTGCCACCAATTTACTGCTTTGAAACAGTCTATTTTTTCTCTTTTATTTTGCCGTCTTTGAGGTTTCTTCAGTATTCCTCCTTCTTCTCCAGCTGCGATGTTGTGGGAAGATCACCGGTATTGGGGCAAAACAGGCCAGTGCTTACTGCCCTTGACTGACTAGCTCTGTGTCTTTGGGCCAGTTCTTTTGCCCCTCCAGCCTCAGCATCCCCATCTGTAAAATGGGCTAATGCTACAATGTACTCCACATGGGTGGTCACACAAAAGAAGCGTAGTCACAGCTGTGAAAGTGTCTGATAGGGAACTTGGCATGTGATGGGTGCTCAGTACATGTTGATGGACACTGAGACTTTGGGTGTGAGAGGATAGGCCACAGACCCCACCCTTGGAGAGCCCCCTGCCTAGAGAGAGAGATAGGGCAGAAACAAGGCAGGCTGTGACAGGGCCATAGGAAGGGGAAGATAAAGTGCCCTGAGGATTAGTGGGAAGGAGAAAGTCTTGTCATGAAAATGCCTTAGGTTCTACAGAACAGCCTAGAAACACATTCCTCTCTCTCTTTCTCTGTCTCTCTCCGTCTTTCTCTGAGGGGTCAGAATGATGTTTTTCTAGGCCAGATCCGAATCTGCCCTGAATCCTCAGTAAAATAGGGCAGAAGGTAATGAGAAGGAATCGAGGTGGTCCTACCTGTGATTGAGGCCAGCGGGCTTAGATGCTTGAGAAAGCTCCCTCGGGCTGCTCGCATCCACAGGCAAGAGCCAGAAATCCACGTCTGCCCTGAGCCTGGCTCTGCCACTTCCTAACCGTGTGACTTTGGACAAGTGCCCCACCACCCTAGAACCTCAGGCCCAGCACCTACAAAATATGACTAAGGACAGTTCCTATCTTTAGGGCATTACGAAAACAGAGAGAACTTATGCAAATTCAGGGCATAAGGAATATGTGTAAGGACCAGCTTCTAACTTTCTTTCTCTTCCTGGTAAGAGGGGGCATGTTGGGTGCTCTTCTGAGACAGGTGGATTTTATTGGCCAATTAGAATTTTGGCAGCTCCAGAACAACTAAAGGGTAAGCACTTGACAATTTTATGTTTTCTATGTTCAACAGAGGAAACTCTCAGAAATAGGTGCGTTTTGAATCAACGGGAGCAAGCTACTTAGGAGAGAGCCAGGATCCTGCACCCAAAAGCCAAGTTTAGGGACAGCACACATCTGACTTGCTCTCGTGCTTACCTTGCAGGGTGGGTTTAAGACAGACGTGACAGGGAGGATATCCAGGAGCACTCTTTTGGCTATCAAACTGGGGCGAGCCCTGTGTGAGAGCCAGCACCATCAATGACGTTCAGAGCCTCACAAAGCACACGCGCAGCGCGCACACACACAGACACACACACACAGAGGCTCCAAGGGGCTCATTCGTGCAGTCAGCTCGTGCATATGCATGAAGTAACTGTCCAATGACTGACCAATTGAGGGACATCTGAGCAGGAAAGGAAAGGGCATTTGACCAGGTAAGCAGACCTCTGTTCAAATCCAGGCTCTACCTCTTTCATCTCTCTGAACCTCAGCTTCCACATTGGTAAAGATGGGGATAATATCTAGGGCTGTTTGGGAATATTACATTAGAGAACTGAGATAAAAATGACCCGACACAGCACTTGGGAAGTAGTAGGGGCTTAATAAATGCCGGTTAAATTGGAATCTGTCGAGGACTACAGGGACATCGAGATTGAACGAATATTTTTCAGGATTCTAAAGAATGTCAGCCTCGTGTCAGGTTCTGGGCATATGGAGATGACTAAAACACGCCATCGTGGGGTTTATATTTTAGGCAGTGGGAGGGACATACACAAACATCAGAAAAGAAGTCACAGAAGAATTCAAATTTCTGCCCGTTTTAAAGGACATGAATGGGTTTGCAGTCAGAGACACTCCTGAGCTTGCAAAGTCCTCTGGCTATTTCTGACTTGGAAGAGCTTAGCCATAAAGAAAAGGGAAATTCAATACTCTCTTCAGTTCGAATTGCTGAAGAGACCCTAGCCAAGGTGTAAGGGACTGAGGGTGATGTCAGGCTCCTGGCTCAGCTGGTACAAGTCTGCCAAGCATGTGTGCCAGCCAGCCCTTTCCACAATCCCAGAAACAGGCCGCCACCACTGAGATCCCAAACTTCTCTTTGCCTGCGAATCCCCAGTCCCAGGGAGGCAGTGGCCTCTCTGTGGTTCCATTGAGGAGCAGTGTTCCAGACATCTTCCCTTTGTTCATCCAGTCCCATCCAGTTCATTCCCTTTTGTTACTCCACCCTCTTCCACCCCGCTCTGTGCCCTGCGGAGGCTGATCTAGGTGGATTGAATCAATGGAGCCCCCTTGCCCTCTGGTTCCTGGTTGGGTTCAAACAATGGGGAACCTGAACAGGCGATGGGAAGGAGGGAGGAGAGAGAGCAAGGTTTTTATTTATTTATTCCCCTGCCTCCGCCTTGCTGGGCCACGGTGGCTTGGCTGGGTCCCTCTACCAAAAGCCACAGCTCCGGCCAGGTGGGACTCTCCACACAGTACTGTCTCAGGGTTCAGGTCACCACTCTGTCTCCTCTCTCTTCAGGCCTCGGGGAGGTGACAGCACTCAGCTATTCCCAGCCTCAGGGAACTGCACTATCCCTGTGGTTTCCCCACATCTTTGTAAATAGCTCCTTTATTAAACTCTCCCAGAATCACTAATTTAAGTGTGCCATCTGTTTCCAGCCAGCCCCTGACTGACACCTCCAGGTTCTCCACCTGGGTACTGCTTTACTCTGTGCATATATTTTTCTGGACCAGTGGAAAATAAGGCTGGAAATTTGGCCGTGACAAGGTTGTCCTTCCACATCTTTGCCCATCCTGTTTGCCTGCTCAGTTTGGGCCAGTCACAAGAGTCTGTCTGAACGCGGCCTTGTCCTCCCAGTTTTTCCTCCCAGTTGTAAGAAAAAGTGGTTTTCAGGCTTAGTCTGAGATCAGGAATCTCAGATGTATATGGGGACAGAATTCACATGAACGACTGGGGCATATTCACCTACCATACATGGTGCTTCTCAGGATTAACTTGCAATTACACACACCAAGCCCTCGGGAGCGCCCCAACACACACAGTAGCTACTTTTAACCTTACTTGGTTATGTCATTGACTTGACTTTATTCCCCAATGATTCACGTAGACAGTGTCCCAAACAGCCTCTGCTCTGTAGTCTTGTCATTTATAGATCTGCAACGTGGAGAAACGTACTTCACGTTTCTTTGAACTCCTCCTGGGTGCCAGGCACTTCAGGCCATGTGGCGGAGAGTGGGGTTGACAGTGAATGGACATGCTTTCTCTACCCACTTGCTGCCTTATCCGTTGACTCGCTTCTAACCTTGAGCCAGCTACTTAAGGCCCCGGTTAATGCCTTACCCTCCCCATGTGTAAAATCCATATAATAATCATCCCTACCTCTTAAAGTTGCTGTGAGGATTAAAGTAGTAAGATGTATAAAGCACTTACACGTGTTTATTATGATTATGGACATGATCTCATCTAATCTTCATAACAATCCTAGAGTGTACGTGATTGTCACAACTTTGCAGGTCTGTCTGACCTCGGAGCCTGCTTCTAGCACACTGTGTCTGTGGAGACGATGTGGGGGAACAGAGTGGGGGAAGAGATGTAAGGAATACATTAACAATGGCCGCCAGTGTGTTGGGCGGTTACTATGTGCCAGGAACCATGCTAAGCTTCTGACATACATTATCCCAATTCAAACTTAAAATTATGCAACGAGGAAACTATTATCAGCCTTATTTTACACGAGGAAACCGGGGTATCAAGGGTTAAGTTACACGCGTAGGGGTCATGCGAACCGCGTGGCTTCCACAGGATGGAATCCTGGTGCCCACCCCCCTCCCCCCACCTAGACATTCATGTCCTTAACCATGAGGAGAAAACAAAATGCCACACTTTCCAACGGACAAAACTTGGGGATCCCACAGAAACCCGTCTGGGGGAGGGGTTCTGCACTGTGAGCTCCATCCCAGTATAAACCAGGTCGGTGTCCTCGGCTGCAGGAATGAGAAGCTAGCTTAGCGCGGAGGCTGGCAAACGCAGGATCTGATGTAATCTATTCCATTACTGAGTGTGCAGTAGCTCCTGTTGAAAAAAAAAAAAAAAAAAGGAAAAGGAAAGAAAGAGGGAAAATGGCTGTAGAAATGGTCGGCAGGCAGGCGGCCCAGAAGCCGGCCAACTGAAAGGCAGAAACTGGCAGTACGGAAGCCGATCACCGCGGCCATCAGACAGGAAGCAGGGGAGGACCCTAACCGTCCGGGTCATCCTAATTCCCTCCCGCAGGACAACGAAAAATGAGGCCTCTTTGACAAGGCCGCCTTCAGACAGGCTCCCACAGCCAGGCTCGGTTGTACAAAGCAGTGTCACTGCCTCAGAGGAGACCATGTGCTGGGACGAGAGCCCCAGGATATAGGTCCTCCTCGGGGTGGGCTGTCATTTCCAGCTCTGCTTCCGCTTGCTGCTTGCACAAGCGCAGGGGGACACTGCCCAATTTCCCCATGCAGGCATTCCCTCAGGGAGGAGAGAGAAGAACAAAAAGCAACAGGGAAATGGTATCTGGCTTCGTCCACCACAAAAGGGGGTGGGATAAAGGGCAATGTGTGTCAAACCTGCCGTGAAAGAGATTGGGGACGAGGCTGATGAGGTGGGGGCCCTCCTGAGAGAGAGGGTCAGTAGGACCTAAGAGTAGGCAGCTGCCACTATGTAGGGCCGAAACCTTGCTAGAAGTAGCTCAGCTGTAGGTTGAAATCTGGCTCAGATGGCTTCAGGGACAGGCAGCCCTGGATTCCACACCTAGCTCAGTCTCCTGGCTGGGCTTCCAGCCGCCAGCCTGTACTTTGTGACCCCGCCCCCGGACACGTTTGATTGGGCCAAGGGAAGAGGTCAGCTGTCCCCAGATGGACCAATCAGAATCTCACTGGAAGGGGCC
>NW_027397065.1:30454598-30577398 GCF_003265705.2 Callorhinus ursinus | reverse complement strand
CCCCCCCCCCCCCCCCCGCCCCGGCCCATTTTGTGCACTGCTGTATCCCAAATGCCTACGATAACGCCTGGCAATGTAGTAGGTACTGCGTGTATATTTAACTGAAACTGTCTCCTCACTTGGAATCAGGATTCCGCCGGCTGGTCTCTGTAGAGCTGGCACTGAGGTGCCTGCCCTAACTTGAGATCTGAGGCAGCCACGTTCTGCAAAATGGACTGAGGAATGTGCAGAGGGAAAAGGAGGAGTAAGAAACAGAAACCAGAGGGATGCAGCAGAAAGAGTCCGGACAGGCGACAGGAACATATGCCTCTATCTTCTTGATAATGTTTCCTTTTCGCCCTAAGCTAGCTTGAGTGGGTCTTGATATTTAAAACCAAATCATTCTAACCAAAACAGCATGTCTCCTTGGAGTCCCTCCCTGAAGGGATTGCTGAGAATTCCTATGCACTCTTGAAGTATTTTTAGCCTAGTGCACTTGGAGGCATGAAGGACAACTTTAATCCTTCACCACATACCTTGTCTGATCTGCTTACTGAGACACCGAGGTAGGAAGGAGGTAGGGCAACTCTAGAGCCCAACTACCTGGCTCCGAATACTGGCTCCCTCCCACCATCCTGCAACCTATGGCAGGTGATCTAACTTTTCTGAACCTCGATTTCCTCCTTTGCAAAATGGACATGTTAGTAGCATCTACCTCCATGGGTTATTTGAAAATCTAAAGTGCTTTGCACAGTGCTTAGCACATGGTTAGTGCTGGATAAGTAATAATAATGTATCCAATCCACTGAACAAGCGGGATTCCTATAAAAGCAATTTATTTTTATCCATCATTTCCCTTTATACCTATTCATTGTGTGCAATCTATTCCTTGCTCCAGAATGAGAATTTGGTGAATCCCGAGTTTCTTAACCACTGTTAGGTAATAAAAGGTCCTTTGATCACTTTAACTCAGGGACACTGCCTCAATTCAGTACTTACATCCTCTCCCCTCCTCCCCATAGGGTCTGCTGCCAGCATTTCTACTCCTCCATTAGCTTGCTAACCTATTTTCTGGATACTCCAAGAATCACGTGGGGCTAGAGGAGGAAGGTAATGGGGATAGGAAAGTTCTCAATTGTTTATATACTGTGAAAGCCTGGCTTTGCACTCTCTGAGTGTGACAAATGTTTTAGGTTGACAGTTTCACACTCAGATTTTCTGGAGGTGGCCCTGCCGGACCACCTATGATGACAACCTCTCACCTGCCTGCGTAGGGTCATGGTGCTACCTTCCCTCCTCTGGCACCATCCCCCACTTCCTTGAGCATGCGTCAGACCCAGGCCCACCACGTCCCCCACTGCAGGGCACCCAAAACAAGCTCTCTGAGAGTCCCTGAATGACGAAGGGCTAAGGCTGAAGCACAAACTTCTTTTCCAAAGAAATTTTCACAAAATCTTCCCTAAATCTTAACCACCCAACCCCGTTCTATCCTCCGAAGTGGTGAAGAGCTTTGAGAAGTGTGGGACTGGCTTGGGGAATTTTTCTTTTGTAAATTCTTTACTTGGCAGTCCCTGCCCTGCCTATGGAAGGCAGCAGCTGCTGTACCTTGGTGCCTCTGCTGAAACTCCCATTTTGATCTCCTGTTAATAATAAACTGACGTGTGCATTTAACCTTTCCGTTCAAAAAATGTGATCAGGTGCACTGTCTCAATTCCTCACAGCAACTCTATCAAGGTGGCAATTCTGCTCTCCCCATTTTGTGGATGAGGAAATGTGAGGCACAGAGAAGTTGAAAAGCCTATCAGAGATCACATGGCTGAAGATTTGGAGGCCGGTTTGCACTGTCTGCCTGACTCCTTTCCATAGCAGCACATAGCTTCCCGAATGAGGAAGGCATGGGAGGGCTCTGTGCCTTTGCTCTGTGCTTGCCTGGCACTTAGGCTGTGAGCCTTCCATGGCCCAGGGCACTCCTGATTCAAGGGATGTCCTAGAGGCCAGCTCTGCAAGGCAGTAGCCTCCTCAGTACAGAACTCAAACACAGACCGAGACTTCCCTGATGCGGATCGAGGAGGCCAGCCCTGTGACTGGCAGCTGGGTTCAGAGAACCAGCCAAAGAAAAGTCTTGCTTCCTTTGCACATAAAGCGCCCATTCTCAGCCACACACAGTGGCACAGACACTCACAGACCAGAGCCTCAGAGGGCTGGACAATGAAACAGACACAGGCAAGAGCAAGAGATTTTTTTTTTCTTTCCAAATGCAAAACCCAGATAATACTCAACACTTATATACGATTTGCATATGAGCTGAAATTTTTATAGGAAAGGCAGAGATTTCTTGTGCCAGAGTTTTGGGGGCAGATGGCTGGGGGAGGTGTCTATAAAGACAGCTTTATAGCCTGTGGCCACTTCCTCATGGTGATCAGCACATGGGCCCAAAATACACCAGCTCCCTTTTCCCCCATGTTGCTTGTCTTCTACCCATCTTCCTTTCTCCTAGGCCCTCTCCCCCTCTCTCCGTTACTGATACCTTCCTAGTGGCCAGCCCTGGGCTAGCTACAGAGATGAGTGATATTCCAACCTGCCTTCTAGGGCCTCGCAGTCAGGTAGGGAGGCAGGAAAGGAAAAACCAACAATGAAAATCCAGGATAATAAAGATGGAGATACATGCAGAGCGCTGCGGGACCATAGAGTAGGGAGGAGGGGGGAGGGAGCGAGGGGATTTTCGAGATATTTTATGACTGGTACAGACAGACAAGTGGTTGCCTAATGCCTCAGAACAGATCCCAGCCTTTACACAGAACTGAGCGAATGTCGGCCCGTAGTGGACTGAGAGAGAGCTTCTTGGAGGAGGAGAGGCTTGAGCTGAGTTGTGAGGGCACGTTCATTAGGCAGACAGAATGCAAGTTGGGGAACTACAGGCCGAAGGAACAGTCAAGGCAGAGAGGCAGGAGAGAGAGTCTGGTGTGTGATTTCAACACAACAAAGTTCCCAAACGCAAGCCTATACGTCGTTGGAGGCTCAATCAAAGAAGTAGTGACCTGGTCCAATGATGGAAATGAAACAATCTTATTGTATGACGCACATCTGATGGGCAAGTCCAGTAATTTTCAAGGGTGGTTTTTTACAATATGCAATGCAGTTTAAGCTGTGGAATTTAATGCCCCAGTAAGATGCAGTTGTGCTGTGTACAGCCTCCCAGGCTAGGAAATGGGTCAGCTAGTCTTCAGGTTAAAAGGCCCTTGGCTTGGCGGTCATCCTTACGCCCCTTTGTCCTTGGAGTGTCTGGAACCTTCTGATTCCCAGTGGCCCAAATACTTAGATTTTGTCCAAAACCCAGTACTGGTTTTCCCAGATGTAGGAACATAATGAAAATCTAATTGACCCCACTCTGGTCTTGGGATGCTAGCCTCTGATTCTCAACTGCCCCAGTCTTTGTGTAATTAACCTCTTGACCCCAGAAATGAAGGCTCCATAACAGAATTGGAAGGTCCTCTCCAGGACAAGAAGGAGCTTCAGAGCTGAGACCTTTTCTCTTTACTATCTAAATGTTAAAACTCAATGGAGTATAACAGCCATCATGTGGATCCATAATTCTAAAGTGACCCAGCCTGACAGGCACCAAATAACATCCAAATTTTACCCTACACAGTGAGAAAGAAAGAAAAATAAAATCAGGCTACTTCATTGTTTTTCTCTCATGAACGCCTCTTATGAATATTTTGCTTTAAAAGACTAATGTGCTGAGGACTTGGGAAGACGTATTTGTGTGCATTCATTAAGTCTCCAACTCAGAAACACATTCTGGGACTAATTATTTTTTAACTAACTAATCAGCATGTTTCATTCATAAATTGGGATTTATCAGTATAGCACATGAAAGGAGAGAACATATTATTATTTTAATTTGGTTAATATGCAAAAACGCGCTGTGTTTGTAATGACCTGCTTTCACTGAATAGAAGCAGCCTGGAAACAGTAGCGGCTTCCTCTAATGAGGGTGCTGGCTCCCGGCCCCAGCTGTTCACCACTAGACACTCTTGTTTGCTCCCTGACCTACCAGTGCTGTGTGTCTCCTGCAAGGAGGCAGGAGCGATTTCCTCGCAAGGGGAAATACTGAACGCCAGTGTGTTTGTTCTGCTGATAGAACCAGTTACACCCGCTTTGTTAGGGGGAGGAAAAAGCCTGGAGCATGAGGGTGGAGGGTAGTGGGAAGGAGTGTTCACTCTTGTTGGCTATAAAACACGCACACGCACGTGCGTGTGCACACACGCACCCTGAACCTGTCAAGAACAGGGCCCAAATCCATTAATAAGAGATTCCGCTGTAATCAAGTGATTCTTGTCTCCTCTCACCCCATTGTGCCTGCCGTCCCATGTGCTGTTTGTCTGTCATGCGCAGAAATCCTGTTCTGAAGTCCCCTGATAAAGGGATTTATTTATCAGCCCAACCTGAGTATCCCATTTGTTCCTGCAAATGAGCGGCTCCTCCTTGCTCCCACGCACCCTGATTTAGAGCCACGGAACCAGGGCTGCAAGTTCACCCAGTTTATCGGGAGCCTGGATTATCTCCCCACCCCCTCCAACTGTCAGGTCCGGCTTTGAACCAGAATCGTCTTGCGCCTCTGGCCTGCAGAATCGCTCTGGCCTCGCACAGAGGCGCAGTGTGGGGACGGGCGGGGGCAGAAGTCATCGCTGGCCTTTCTGGGACATACTGGAGCAGGGTCCAGCTGCATTCTTTCTGTCCAGCCCTGGTGCCAGTCTGCCTTGGTCTCCGCCCAGGGACATCCTGATGTGGCACATTCTAGAGCCAGGCGCTGCTTTTGTGTTTTAAAGAAGGACATTTCCTCTTCCTTGTTTTTTAATTTTTACTCTAGGAGCTATTTTTAAATTATGAAAGAAATACACATGCTCATTGTAGAAAATCTAGGAAAAGCAGATAAAGGACCATTAAAAAAGGTCTATAATCCCACTACCAAGAGACGACTGGCACGTGCACTCCCGTTTGGGGTGTTTCCTTGTGCCCTTTTGTGCCTGTGGCAGAACGGGCCCTCTGGGTGAGTGAGAGCACCCTGGGCTTCCTCTCTTAGTGAAGCAGGATGGGAAAAACTGTGCTGTATTTTAATGTTTACATGCAACAATCAGAGTCACGTGATTGTTAAACGGCAAGAGTGTATCTGTGGCTATGTGTAACTGTTCAGAGTATCCCTGTGATTATTTATAAAACTGCATTTAGAGATCATGTCAAAAGGCTAAATTTGAGACCTTAAGCGAACATGAGACCCTGTCAAATTGCTCTCCTGGGTACCCCACCCCACCTCCACAGGTCTTGTGTATGTGTGTTGGTGCTTTTATTATGTTAGAGATCACACTGTCTTCACATTTTTCTATTCTGACTTAATCATACTTTGTTAACATTTTTAGAAGTAAAAAAATTCTTCTGCAACCAAGTTTTGATGGCTTCCCAGCATTCTATATGCACACTTACCACCTAAGCTTTTACCCATTATCGAACAGTTCAGAGGATTCCTTTTTTTCCCCTCACTACGATAAATAATACTGCATTGAACATATTTATAGGAAAGCCTTTGTGACTTCCTCTGGATGGATTTCTGAAAGGGAAATAACTGAGTCACAGGGTAGGAACATTGTAGTGTCTTGTTTCACGTTACTCAATTTGTTCCCAAATCGGCGGTACTGATTTACCACGAAAGTTAGAACATTTTCATTGTTTTAATTAATCTTTAATTGCAGAAGTAATTCACAGAATACAGGCTCCTTGTAAAGGAATTTAAAAGGTAAGGCCAAAATCTCTTTCAACCACCTCTTCCGATCTCTAAATCCCTCAGAGGCAGCTACGGTTTGCAGTTTGGCAAACGTTCTCTGGTAATGCATTTAATTTGTTATCTGAGTGCTTATGTGAAATGTGTGCCTATGAACTAATAAAAACTTGTATATCTCTGTAACTATAGAAAACATGATATTCTTTGTGTCTGCAAAATGTAAAAATCACTTCTTTACACGAATGATAACATGTTGTATGTGCGTTACATGACTTCCTCCCCCGCCCTTCAGCTTTCTGTCTTGGAGTCTTTACTGGGTATATATAAATCTACCTCATTCTAACTTTCCATACAGTTCTGTGGGGTAGATATAGCCTCGTTTTGACAACCATTCCTCTATGTATAAATAGTTTGGGTGATCCCATTTTTTTTTCATTTTTACAAATAGTGCATGTACCCTTTTACACAAGCAGATTATTTGAACAAATTTTTTCTCTACAGCAGAAACCAAGAACTAGAATTTCTGGGTCATGGGCTATGCACATTTTGATAGACACTGCCAAATCATAGAGGGCATTTTAAATTACTTTTACTAGGGATATTCTAGAATGCCTCGGACTTAGGCTTCATTATCGGGATGTAGATCTGAAATGTTCTATTAGGTGGGATGTCACCCAAAGGTCTGTTCTTGTATTCATTCATTAGTCCATCCATCTCTAGCTTCTGAGGACACAACATGGCCCTTCAATACAGAGTACACAGTCATCAATGAATGTGGGTTAGGTGCTCGTCTCTTCACCAGCCACACCCTCGAGGGGCCCCAACCGGACACCTGATTCCTTTGCACACCTGCCTACGCCTAGCTCAGCTTTCCAGACAGCGCTCAAATTTCCCCTCTTCTTGGAAGCCCTCCCTGGAGCCCAGGCTGAGTAAGGCAGCTTCTCTCCCGTGTCCCCACGGCACCCTTGTTTACTGGCTTGTCATGCTTTCTGCACTTTGGAATTTAGTCATCTCTCCCCCGTTGCACTGGATCGTCTCGGGATCTCGTTGGTGCATGGCTTTGGGGCATCACCTGATACACGTGTGTGGACTGCTGACTGAACCACAAGCATGTACCCATGGCTGTGTGTCAGCTTCGAAAGGGAACAGGCCAAGTGTATGCAGCATTTTTCATACAGACCTTCATGGGAAAAGGTTGTAAACAATTAGATGGCTAATGGTTGACCCTTGATGGTGATCATGATGTTGATAAAAATGATGAACGATTGGTAAGTAGAGTACATCATGAACTCTCTCACACACACAAATTTAGAACCATGTCATTCACCTCTCTGGAAAGTGTTCATGACACTCCTCACCTCAATATTTCTCCATGAAATCAAGAAGTTTCTTAGGCAATTTATCTTTTAAAATGCATCGCAGGGATGACAAACAGCAGTAGAAAACCTGCTCAAATAGTTGGAGTGTGGCAGCTTCCTGTCATCAATCTCTAGGTAGGGTCTCAACTATGAAAAGGAATGGATGGAAAAAAAAGACTGGAAATAAAGATATCGAAATGTGAATAATGGTGGCATCGGGGGAGTTAGGGCAACATGTGAGGTTCTTTTTGCTTTTTTAAACCTTTTGGATTATTTTGCTGTGTATATAAATTCATTTTAAATCAGAAAGCTAGAAATCACAAAAAAAAAGTCTAGCAATTAATGGCATTTCATTTATTTTAATTTTTTAGGATTTTATTTATTTATTTGACAGAAAGAGAGAGAGAGACAGCACAAGCAGGGGGAGTGGCAGAGGGAGAAGCAGGCTCCCCGTTGAGCAGGGAGCCCGATGTGGGGCTCGATCCCAGGACCTTGGGATCATGACCGGAGCCTAAGGCAGACACTTAACCGACTGAGCCACCCAGGCACGCCAATTAATGGCATTTAAAGAGAAAATTTAAAATAATTGTGAGTGTGTACATATATGACAGAAGAAAATAATTTCAACAGGACTAACCTGAGATATCAGCTCTCAGATTACCTAGTCACTCATTCAATATTCACTGGATACCCGGGGAGGACTGGGCTAGGGGCAGAGTGGTGGATGCCACTTTCACAATGCTCACATCTAGTGGGAGCCACAAACTCAAATACTAAAGGGGGTCAGGCAGCAAAGAGAAAGAAGTGAAATCCACCCACTGACCTACTCCTAATATTTGCTAACATTTGGTGGCCCAGGGATACAGTATAAATGGAAGTCCATCTACCATATATCTAAATACTTTTAAGTTACAAATAGAATTAACAAACTGAAGTATGGTCTAGTCTCCTACCTTGACAAATACACCTTTATAATGACCTGGAAGGCCAAGTTCAAGTTAGAATTCTCAGACTCCTCAGACTTCCTTACCTGAAAATGCTAATAGGGTCCCTAGCCCGAGGTGCCCCCCTGCAACACACCATCCACACTTCTGTTCCTCCCTTGCCTGACTCCAGCTCACACAGCAAAAGACTTTGTGCAAGCGGATGGCGCCTTGGCCTGCACATTCAAGCTTCATTCCCTTCCCTCCCCACCAAAACACCCTAGCTTTCTCTGACCACTCCTAAGGCCCAGGGTATGTACTCTAGTAGGGCTATTCACCTTGGGAAAAACTAACTGCGAAAGAGGTCTCTGGAAGCAGGCACAGGTCACATGGGCAGGGAACTCGTAGGTCCCTTGGCACCGGCAGTATGGTCTATAAAAGGCAGTGCAGGCGTCCCTTGGCTTCATGAACTCCTGGGGAAGGGCACCTTTGGAGAGGGGCCAGAGTGGTGTCTCTAAGTTACGGGGCCAAAGGTAGGGACCCACTTGCCTGGTTCCCAGGGCAGCATGATCAGCTGGATGGGTAGGGACTATGGTGAACTGGATTGATGAACACCCCATCTTATGAGAACAGCAACTACTTAACTCCAGCCCCAAATTGCCCTATATGGGAATCCAGATGGCCACATCTTCCTTTTTTTTTTTTTAAATAGATACAAATCTGGGTTTTCTCATAGAAGTGCATAATTTCTACATGTTAGCAAGTAATAACTTAAAAAAGGTAAATTATTCTGCAGGCCCAATATAAAATATCTGTGAACCACCTGCCTGTGACCTAACACACAACAGAAGGAAAGAAAATTAAAATTCCATTTACACATTGCTTGATCACTCTTTGGCTTTGAAAGTGATATTCACCAATTCATTAGTGTCACTTAAGCCCATAAGTAAATGATGATATGTCTCCATTGCTGTATATGTGTTTGAAGTCCATGCAGCTTCTGTTCTCCAGCAGAAATCCAATTTACTTGGTACCTTTCTGTACTGATGAATGTCCCCGTAACCCAGCAGGAAGGGCCTGATGGATGGATCTGCACCTTTTGCTTTCGTGATGCTGGCTTTCCTCACCTTCTCCTCTGGTCTGCCATAATAACCTGAGCACATAACCCTCACTGCACTTCCCATACACTGCTGTCATTAGCTCCTTATGTCTGTCACTTCCAGAATCATCTCCATGTCTGCAGGGCCTACCACAGGGCCCGTCACATGGTAGACACCTAATCTATTTTGTTTGTTCTGAACTGAATTTGTTGGTGGTTGATGCTCCGTAATCACCCACATCTCCCCAACCACCAATTAATAATAATCGCAGCTGACATTTCTTGGACATTTGCTATAGGTTAGGTGCTATGCCAAGAACTTTACGTGTACTGCCTCATATTATCCTCTCAGCTAACTGCTTAACAATTTTTATCCCCATTTTCCAGATGCAGAAACTGAGGCTCAGAGAGACGAATAGACCTGCTCATGGGTTGTTCAGCAAATGGCAAATGGCACAGGTGGGATTTGAACCAATCTTGATTCAAAAGGTGTGTGTCCTGAACCAGTAAGCGAGTATGTCCCTAAAAGTGCCACTGACAGTCCTTGAGACACTCTCAGGTGGTACATGGGGAAACTCTGAATCACTAGGCTTTTGTTCGGCTCTGTACATATTTATTTCAGTGTGTGTTAGGAAAACATAAATAGCAGCATCTTTTTATGACATGACATTGATTTTTCTGCTTACATTAGTGATACAAAATTTTCTTTTTAAACTTATTTAGTTAAGTTCTAAAAAAAATTGAGTCCATTTCCAAATAAAGTTGGGCGAATAAGTAAGATAGGTAATATAATAATACAGCAACAATCATGTGCTTGAGTATACAAAAAAGACTAGAATTTGAAAAACTCTGCCTCATAAACCACCAGATAGGGATTCAAAAGAAACACACACACATACAATGAGACGAATGTTTAAACTCTCACCATGCACTTACAAGTTTGTAAAACGTTGCTTAGAAAATGCATCCCAGACCTTGCCTAAGGAGGGCTCCAACCAGCCTCTAAACTTCTAAATTTGAAGCATGTTTATTTCTTTTTCCTTTTTCTATTTTTGGAACTTAAATGGCCGAATGGATTAAAAAAAATTGCCTCTAAATAAAAAATGAGCTAGGGGCCTGGAGCGCTCCTCTGCCTCATTTCAACTCCGGGCAAATGGTGAATTACAACACCCCTGGACATAGTGGTTTCTAACTGCCAAGCTGCTAGGCTTTTAAATAACAGCCACACAGAAGTGTGGCCATAATGCTACCTATTTCCCTTGCTAAATTATTTATGCATTTATTTTATTTTACATGGGCTGTTGAACCTGAAGGTACTTTTGTGGAGGCCAGGTCATTTCAAGAAACCCATTACTGAGAATCAACTCAGCTACATTAGAAACTGGTACATCCAACTGTATATGATACTGCTCATTAATATTATATAATTACTGCCTCTGCAGTTGTTTTTGGGTGGTGATAACTTGACATGTATGCATGCGTGTGTGTGTGTGTGTGTGTGTGTGTGTGTGTGTGTGTGCATGCACTATCCAATGGCTTTGAGGCAATCCACTTCATTAAGGAGCTGTTTAACATTGAGGGTGTATCAATACAGACTAGCTTAATGCAATCATGGAACTGTACCTAAACTGACTCGGCCAAATGAAGCTATTACCATGTATAATGCGTTTTACACAAGATTGAAGTGGTTTACTAAGTTTATAAACCACTCTCCAGGATTTATAGTGACTGACTTGCCAGAAGATCAGCAGTGTGGTAGAAGTGTTATGCCAATAGTAACTTGATGTATGCTAATAGGAGATTGCTGTATTTTTCACAGAACAACACAGAATAACAATAAAATCTAGAGTGTTCTTTGTAAGATTTTCCAAAGTATGCTTATTGTTAAATTCAACTTAACATTTATTACTTTGGGTTTACTTGTGACTTGTATATGTGAAGGGAAAAAAATTGATTAATTCAACCTTAATTCAACACACACTCAGTAAAGGCCTACCATGTGCTGGCATAATGCTGGGCGCAGAGGATACAAAAGAGAAAAGAGTAGCTGACCCAGAAGAGCAAGACTAGTGAGTGGGATCTAAATAGTCATTAACATAATAGTCAATTATATGGCTAAGTGTCTCTGCCCACTTAGGAGAAGACACCCACCTTTGCTGGGAAGTCAAAGAAGGCCAATGAGGGTGCTTGAGTAGGAGCCCCTCTGGAAAACAAAGTAGGTGTTCTTGGCAAACAGACACATATGGAAAGGCCTAAAGAAGTTGTGTGGTAAGCATAGGAGACATTTTTTGACTTCTTTCCAAAGACTCTCCCTTTACCTTTGCTAGCAGAATCCTGATTTGGGGTTATGTTTCATGTTGGGGGTTCTTTAGTCTCAGGGAAGGTGGGCCCAGGTCTGGTCTGGATCGTGGCATGTGACCCAGTTTTGAACTAAAAACTCTAACAGGAAGTGTGCTGAGGGGCCCTCGGGAAAGACCTACTCTCCTTGATCAGAGGAAAACTCATGACCAGAAAGAAACTCAACTCTTTGAAGCCCTTGGTTTCTCACCTCTGAAAGCCATGGTATGATGACCGGGTCTGTGGCAGACATCTTAAGACCTTGAAGGAAAGGTCTAGAATCTAGAACCTAGAGATTCCAACCCAGAGTCCTGACATCATTGACCAGCCAGCACGAGCAACCACCACCTCTAGACTACTTGATGTGTGAGAAAAATAACCTCTTAATGGTTAGGTCATTCTTACTCATGCATTCTGTTACTTGTAGCAAATAGTATTCATGACTGATGGCAAGTTCATGGAACTTCAAGTTTTTCAAGATGCTTGGAACGATGTTCTGGGAGAGTTGCACAAAATGATGTTAAAATGTCATCCAGTTTGTCAGGTGCATGGGATGACATGTTAAGGAGTCTGGCAGTGTTTTTCAGATAGTAGGTCCTTTTCCAGTGGGGTACACGAGATGATTGCTGGTTACACCCAGACAAGGCAGTGCATACTCTTAAATCACACAATGAGAAATTTAGTTCCCTTTCCAATCCTTGTCAGTCCCTCTAATTATGTAAAGATCTTTCAGATTGGGCTAGTAAGTCTTTAGCACCTTTCTAACCTTAGTAATCTTCCTTTTTAACAAAAAGGAAGAAGCCCTCAACATTAGAGCTTTTGAAATGCATATAGGATCTAGGAGAAATTCATACCATTATTTTGTTTTCAATATTTAAACATGACAATTATTTTTGGTTACAGTAAGTGATAACTGTTTTTCATTTTGAGTGGTAAATCATGTTGCCCTAAATAAGGTTTTAAGTTTTTTTTAGAAGGTAAGCCAACTTACAGAAACATTAAATGTGTGACACTGCCGGAGCTATACTAATATGGCAGAAATTGTGATGCTGGAATGACAATCACTGAAGTTTGAAAAATACAGTTGAGGTGTGCCTGGGTAGTATAGTAGGTTAAGTGTCTGACTCTTGGTTTTGGTTCAGGTAGTGATCTCAAGGTCCTGAGATCAAGCCCCACGTTGGGCCCAGCATGGCATCAGCTTGTGTTTCTCTCTCCCTCTCCCTCTGCCCCTCCCCCCCACTCTCTCTCTCTCAGATAAATAAATCTTAAAAAAAAAAAAGAAAAATACAGTTGAATACATCAGGAAGCCACGGAAAGTGTTTGAACAATGGAGTAATGTAAGTAGACTCCCCATTTAGAAAGATTCAGTGAGCAAGGCCAGGTATTAAGCCCGAAGATAGCATCTGCAAAAAAATCCAGGTGAGAAATGATCAGACTTGAACCAAAGCAGGATATGGAGAGAAGGAGGAGATGCTGAAGAGAGAAATGAAGAAAACCTAGGGACTAACTATAAGAGGATGGAGGAGGAGAAGGAGGGGTTTAGGATGACTCCTACGTTTGCCTTAACCAACTGAAAGAATGAATCACGGCACCACTGAGTAAACCAAAGGAAAGGCAAGGAGGACTAAGGCTGGCTACAGTGAACTGAAGGCCCTCCTTAATCCCAGGTGGGGATGGTCTGTGAATCACTGGTTCTCAAACCAGTGGCATTAGCATCTGAAAACTTGTTAGAAACACAGATTCTTGGCTCTGCCCCATACCTATCTAATCAGAAATTCTAGTTGGTTTTAACTTGTCCTCCAGGCAATTCTGAAGCATGCTAAAATTTGAGGACTATTGGGTAGAAGAAGAGTGCTGAGTCAAGATACCTGGGCAAAATAACTGAATTATTTTAGACAAGGCCCTTCCCTGGACCTGCTTCCTCAATTGCAAAATGAGGGCATTGACTTGGCTGTAAGACTCAGGTCAGTCACTAAACTTCTCTAGGCCAAAATGCCTCACCCATCAGTATCCAACTCCCCTTTTCTTCATTGTTAATAGAATGTCACTTTTTATAAAACTAGGTACATGAGTGTGAAATAAAAACTTCTTTTGCCCAAGTTGTGCCCATATGGCCAAATGCCCACCAGGGGGAGGAGAATGGAAGTGATGTGAATGTCTTCTGAAAAGTTTCCTCAAAGAGAAGGGTCATGTCTTTCATCATCTTTCTCCTTCTTCCTTCAGTCTAAAACACAGGCATGATGGCTGGAGCTTGATCAACTATCTTGGATCACAGGCAGAAGTTACATTTTGAGGAGGGAAGCAATGGGGTAGAAGGAACCTGGTTTCTGATGACTTCTTGAAGCCACCCCACCAGCCCTATATTGACTCTCCCAAGCCTCTTTCATGTGAGAAAGGAACTTTTTGTTTTAGCCATTCTTGTTTTGGTTTTTCTGTGTTCTTGTATTATTTTGAGAAAAATCTCTTGAAGTTTAAAATTTTATGAGAAAATAGTACGAGAAAACTTAATCAGAATATCTTGGGTGGGGCCGGGCCTGGAAATCTGCATTTGATGGGCTCCTACTGGGGACCAATGCACACTGAAGTGTGAGGTTGGATGCTTATGAATCAACTCTCTCATAACAGTTCTTCAGGACTACATATACTCCAAGAATAGGGGACCAGGAAATTTGGATATAAAAGAAGAGGAGCATCTTTAGTAATTTTTTTTTTTTTATAGATGCCTTTCTTTGAACCTTTATTGCTTAAGAGTTCCAAAGTGAAACTGTTTAGGTAGCAAAAATTCTGGCTAAAAGGAAATCACCAGACAAACTGAACCAGTGTCTATGAGTTTATGGCTATGTTGGGGCTAGAATTTTGGTCTCTGACTCCCGGCTCTCTGACCTCTGGACCCTGAGGCTTCCCTACAAGCTCTAAAAAGCTATTCTTTTTCCGGAGTCACAGCTGAAAATCCTACAGCCTATCTGCAGGGTGTAAGATGGCAGCTCTTGAGAGGCACAGCTGGGGTTGGGTGCAGGGAAGTGAGGTTGCGTGCAGGGAAGTGAGGTGTGTCCAGTCAAAACAGCAAGGGGTAATCTAGGTCAGCAGCCCATCCATATAGGTGGCTGAGGCCACGAAAGAATCCAAGTCATCCCATGTGATGCATATCACAATTTGGAAGGTCAACCCCCTCTTCTGCTCACCTAAATCTTTGCCAGGATAAGGCAATTTCAAGTGAAGCATGTCTGTGTCTAGGGCCTTTCCAAGCCATTTATTCAGTAACAATGCATTGGAGGAACTGGCTTCACCACCCCCACCAAAATGCTTGTTAACTATGGACTCTATGTGAATGATAATACCTTAAATGGGAAAGCAAGAGGAAAACAGTGTTTAAAATGCAGAGGGTTTGTGCAGATTATAAAACAACAAACAAGAAGGGAAAATATAACCCAGCAATTAACCATAAAAAAAAACCACACACACAAAAAAAAACACAAAACACAGTGGCGTTTTCTAAGTAAACGTGCACACTTTTCAATATTAAAACAGGGTGAAGAGTAGAGGTGGGGTTTAATAAAACCTGCCTTCAGGACTTGGCTTTGTTTCTGTCCAGCTTGCCTTCTGGGAGTAAGCATCCAGATACTTTTAGAAAAGAAGATATTCCAAAAGTAATTCCACTCTTCTCTCTTCCTCTACCTTCATAGGACCTACCTTTAAATATTATTGTTATATTCTTTTAATTTCAGTAAAATATATATTCCACCACTACATGAGAAGGCTTATTAATGAAGCTAAGCAAAGTAACTGCTGGGCATTAATCTCTTAAGGGATAGGACCATGGACATGCCCAGGCTTGTCTTCTTGCTACAGCTCACTATTAAACAACACCAAGGACACCGTGTCCTTCAATGCCATCACAGAAAGCTCCTGGGCCACCGACTCTAAACTATAAATGGACCAACTGCTTTAAATATTTCTGCATGCAATGAGCCTGTACTCATGTAATTTACGGTAGTATCTAGTCACTTTTTTGTATGGGTGTCATATTTCCATAAGGTGCCTCTGTTTTACTCAGATGAACTGAAGCAGGGTTGCCACATTGTACAACTCCAGGGGGTGGCATTCACATAATAGTCTGTGGTGCCCTGTGAGTTGTATAGTGCACAAAATGAGCGGCCTTGAGTGGCAACCCTGGTTACTAAAGTCACCAGGCAGGCCCCTGGGGAATTGGATGTGTGCTGTTGGAAGAAGGCTAACAAATGCTTCAAGGGCAGTGGTGGAGGACATCAGAATTGGAATGGGGCAGAGTTCATTCTGTGTGATTACAAGGTGAGATTTATATCACCCGCCAAGTTTTAAAAGAGGCTGGTGAAAGAGATATTAGGGCCATGCTTCATGGGAGGCTTGGGTTTGGGGTGTGGTGGACCTCAAACCCCAGAGGGGGCTGGGCAGTAGCCAACAGGGTACATGCATTCACTAGTCTACAGGTTCTCTGAAGGTGTGTCAATCCCTTGCTGGACAGGGAGGGAGGTTTTTTTTGTTTTGTTTTTTGTTGTTGTTTTTATCCGGTAGCACCTTAATGTTTGGACGGAGCTTGCTTTCTCTGCAACCTGAAAGGTTCCCAGTGAGCATGCTTCGTGGAGGGGCTTTCTTCTGCCAGCAGAGCATTCAAGCCAGCACTCATCTGCAACTGTAGATCCCTTTGGAGATCCTAAATGGAGCTGCTGAATAGTTGTCATGGTTACCTAGGCCAGTTTCTGAGGCCAGGATGTTTTTAAGGAGGGCAGCCCTGAGCTGGGTATCCTGGGTTTCTGAGCAGGCAACTGACCCAAGAGAACTGTTTCCCCCTTCCCTCTCCCATGCTCCTACTCCCTAGCCAGGAGCCTGACGTCTATAGAGATCATCTTAGTTTCACTCCAGCCCAAACCTACTGCCCACATCTGATTTAGACTTAAAAGATCAGGCTGACCTATTAGCATCCTGACTGTGGCTCGGGTGTGTCTCCTCTACAAACCAACACAGGTTCCTGGATTCAGTCATACACACAGCTGCTCTAGGCAAAAGACACCTGTGAAATACAAGTTCTCTATGCTTCATATGTTAATAAGGAACTAATATTTTTTTAAAACCTCAGCCCAGCACTTCACATGTAGCTCATGTAATTTACCAACCTAGTGAGAGAGGAAATATCATTCATATTTTATCCATGAGGAACTAGGGGCTGGTAAAGGTAAAGCCCAGGGCAGTACAACTAGGAAGTAACAGAGGTAGGATTCAAATTACAAGGTTGGGTTCCAAAGATAGTCCTTTTTCTTTCAAGTCATGGCTGCCATTTTAGCCACTGAGAACTGGTAGCTTCAAAAGACTCAATCATCTACCGGGTACTGACCATTCATTCATTCATTCACTCAGTCTGCTTTGTGCCAGACCCTATGCCAGCCACTAGGGAAACCAAGATAAGTCAGATAAAACCTCTGCCCTTAAGAAACTAACCCACTGACAACTAGCAGTAATTTAAAGAGAGGAATCTACAAGATTTTAGAGAGAGGGCAGTCAGGGAAACCATTCTGGAGGAAATGACACCTAACTGAATCAGCAAGTCTCAAGGTATGTCCAGTTGTGGGGAATAAACAGCAGGGTAAGACCCTATGCTTAAAGAACTCAGAGTAGAGTTGCAGAGGTAAGACTCAGGGTCATGATACAAGGAAAGAGAATAAAAATCACTTCTTAAGGCTCTGAACAGGTATTCTACATGGAAGTATTGGCAGATTGAGAAACTGAGGCAGCAGAAATCAGGGCCATTCAGGGAGGACTATAGAAATGAAATGGAAGCCACCTTTGTTCATAAGAGTCTTCTTAAAAGTCTTTGATCTCTCTTTGTTTTCCTGCTCTGGCTCTACCGTGATTTCTTCTCTTCATTTCTCATTTCCTTCTAAAGGAAAACACTTATCCAATGTCCTTAGAGCCTGTGCTGAGAGCAAGGCATTACCCTAATCCCTGATGATGGTCCTAAGCAGGAATGTACAAAGATGAACAAGACACACACTGGAGCAGCTACTGAAAACCTAAAGGATAAAAGTCTGAGAGATGTGAACTCCAAATCAAACAGCAGAAATAATGAAATTATTCAGACTTGGAAAAGGGACTGTCATTCAAGGTAACTCCACCATAGTTGGTTTGTTGATTCATTTTTATCAGCATTCATTCTGCAATGCCTCCTATCCACAAGGTCCTCTCCTCAGCGAGCCAACGGTGGAGCCCAGGTCTGGCTGACCTAAGCCGCCATTACAATCGTGTGATAAATGAGCATGAAAGACATACACGCATAGGACTTACGAGCCATGTATGCTCGTAAGAGAATTCAGAAGAAAGAGCCGGTGGTAGCTTTTGAACGGATTCCTACAATAAAACAGGAGTCTACCAAGTGGAGAAGAAAGGAAAGGGCATGTTAAAAGGCACTGAGAGTATCTTTGGAGCAGCTTGGTGTGGGGCATTTGTTCGGAGATGAGGTGTTAAAACGCACTGCCCACAGAGCGGAAAGGCCTTGAATACCAGACCAAGGAGTTTGGCCTTTTTCATAGAAAGAGATCTGAACAGGTGAGGAACACAGTAAGATTTTTGTGTTGGAAATGTCCCTCTGGTATAGCCTGTACGGTGGACTAGAACAGGATGAAGAAGAGGGCTCGACTACCTACGCTTACAGCAGCTGTTATCTTTGTGCCTGACAGACCGTACCAGACGGGTTAGCTAAGCCAAGCTGGGGAGTGGGGGTGGGGGAATGGAAGGTGAAGGGAGAGTCCCGCGTGAGGGCTACAGGCAGGACAAGGACGTACGCAGTTCTAGGCACCGCACAGCTGCTGGGGAGACCCGCCTCCCCTTCCAGATCCCTCTGGGGCGGAGCTCGAGCCAAAGCACGTGATGCCTGGGGACCCACCTTTACTGTGGGCAGGCCTCCCGTTCATCCGCGGCTTCACCGGTAGCCCCTTGGATCCCCAAGACTCGGACTCTTTTTCTTAGTGCTCGAGGGATCTGTTCTCTTCCGTGCATCCCTATATGCAACTCCTGCAAAGCGTGGTGAGGGGAGAGAAACAGCGAAGGAGTCCTTTGCCCATACTAAAGATGGCAACCTGCTGCGCTCACTCTGGGTGGGGGTTCCAGGCGCCCTGCCTCACTGGGCGAGGTCCAGACGGAAGAGGCGTCCCTCGAGGTAAGTTTTCGACCTTCCTAGGAGGGGACCTGAGCCGGGGGCGTGGCCTCGTCTAAATTCTAACAGCTGATTGGTATTTCGAGAGGTGGGCGGAGTGCCCTCGGTACCCCACCCCTCCCTCTTCGAACCGGAAGTGTCTCTCGGTCTTTCCAGCTGGTTGTCATTTCACTCGGCTCGGTCCTGAGGAGAAGGACTCAGCCGCGGCTGCGGGACCCGGGCACCGGGAGGCGGTGGCGGCGGCGGCGGCATCGGCGACAGCAGAGGAGGAAGAGGAGGAAGAAGGAGAGAAAAAGAAGAGCCAGGTGGAGTCCGCAACAACGACAGCGGGGACTGCGGGACCGGGGTGAAGCTACGGCGGCGGCGGAGGGGACGACGACGGCCCAGCAACCGTGAGGGGAAACAAAAGCCTTCTAAATTATAGATTTTTCTAAAATCTGGGGGAAAAAAGAGAGAGAGCACAAAGGGGGGAGGCCCTTCTCTTTTAGAATAACTACACTAGTGGGTTTTCCCTTTTTTTCCTCTTTTTTTCCCCCTGCGGAGAATCGAACTGAGAGAACTGAACAAACCGCCCCTGGGTCCCATGAGGGAAAAAAACCCCGGAGCCGCAGAGAGGGGAAGAGGCCGAAACCGCAGGACCTTCCAGGTCGCCCCGTTGGTCCCCGCACCCCCGGGCCGCCCGCTCGCTCTCGTCGAGTCTCGCTAGATCCTTCCTGATCGCGATCCCCCCAAGAGGGAGAAACGGGTGTTTTCAGCCCATTTCATGGGGGAGAGGAGGCCGGGGGGAGCCCAGGAACAGCGACCGCAGCAAGATCTGCACCCAGAGCCTCAGGAACAGCCCCAGAGGCCAAAACTGCACCCCGTGAAAGAGCAGAAACAGGACCAGGAACAGCAGAAACCTCCCTGCAATCATCTTTCCATTAGTCAATGCTGATTTCCTCTCCTGCAACCAGGAATTCACCTCCCACCCTAGATAACCTAATATAATCTATATATATAAATATATAATATATAATGTTCTTAAATTATTCCTGATTTTTTTTAACCAAGCTGCCAAGAAAAGAACGTATTCTCCTCTTAGCCCTATTCTAATTTTTATGTGAGTGAATCTAAACTGCTGAGGAAGACCATATGTGATTGTTAAATTATATATATATATATTTTTACTCCGCGCAATGCTTATTCTTCTACATCCATAGATGCTTGAGAAGCTGTGTTTTTGTCATTCATGTACATTTTCCTTTGGAAAAAGAAAGCGCCTATTTTACTAACCAAAGACTTGATTTTTACCCTCTTCGTTTTTATTCCCTCCTAGAAATAAGCCCAGTTGGATTCATGTCAGTGTTTTAAGAGATTTTTGTTTTTAGTTTTTTTTTTTTCCTTTCAGAGGCCAGAATTCCAAATCAGAACTATTTCAAGTGATAAGCTGCGATCTTTGAGCTAGCTATAAATAAGACATTTCAAACAAACAACTGAAATTTTGGGTAGAGGATACAAAGACGTGAGACATCAGGTTGTCATTTTTTATTGTAAGAATCTGATCCTAAAAATAATAAATGGGGGATTACGGGTTTGGAGTGCTAGTGCAAAGCAATACTGGGAATAAATCTGCTTTTCCAGTCAGATTCCATCCACATCTGCAGCCTCCACACCATCACCAAAATGCCACCCCCAGCCCTGCTGCTTTTATAAATAATAACACAGCTGCCAATGGCAGCAGTGCCGGGTCAGCTTGGCTCTTTCCTGCTCCAGCTACCCATAACATTCAGGATGAGATCTTGGGGTCAGAAAAAGCAAAAAGTCAGCAACAGGAACAGCAAGACCCTTTAGAAAAGCAGCCGCTCTCCCCCGGTCCAGGTCAGGAAGCTGGAATACTGCCTGAACCCGAGAAGGCAAAATCAGAAGAAAATCAAGGGGACAGTTCTTCAGAAAATGGCAATGGGAAGGAGAAAATAAGAATCGAGTCACCAGTGTTGACAGGGTTTGATTATCAAGAAGCCGCGGGGCTGGGTACTTCGACCCAACCCTTGACGTCTAGTGCATCGTCTCTTACTGGTTTCAGTAACTGGTCAGCAGCGATAGCACCTTCTTCCTCTACAATCATCAATGAAGATGCAAGTTTCTTTCACCAGGGAGGGGTCCCGGCTGCTTCGGCTAATAACGGTGCTCTGTTGTTTCAAAATTTTCCCCATCATGTCAGCCCTGGCTTTGGAGGCAGCTTCTCCCCTCAGATTGGGCCCCTCTCACAGCACCACCCTCATCATCCTCATTTCCAGCATCATCACAACCAGCCTCAGCAGCAGAGGAGGTCTCCTGCCAGTCCCCATCCCCCACCTTTCACACACAGAAATGCTGCTTTTAACCAGCTGCCTCATTTGGCGAATAATCTTAACAAACCCCCTTCTCCATGGAGCAGCTACCAGAGTCCCTCTCCTACACCATCTTCTTCCTGGAGCCCGGGAGGTGGTGGATATGGGGGCTGGGGAGGTTCCCAGGGCCGAGATCACCGCAGAGGGCTGAATGGAGGAATAACGCCCCTGAATTCCATCTCGCCTTTGAAGAAAAATTTTGCAAGCAATCATATTCAGCTGCAGAAGTACGCTCGCCCCAGCTCTGCATTTGCTCCTAAATCCTGGATGGAAGATAGCTTGAACAGGGCTGACAACATTTTTCCTTTTCCGGTAAGATTATGTTCCATTAATAGATTAAGATGAATAAGGAAATTGTATGGTGTAATATCTATTTAACTAAGAGGTTTGAATGGTCCATGTACATATCAGAACACTTCTTGGAAAATGAGTTGATTGCTAGACATTATTTTGGCAGGACAGGGGTATAATTGGGAACAAAATATTCAGCTGTTTCTTTGATAAATTTCTAATTGTAATCTTCCCCATAGATAATAGTATGAATTGGTATAATTATGACTACCAGGTAGCTAGTGATGTTGGAATTATTAACTATAATATGTTTCTAGCCTGACAGGATCATCAGGGTTGGTTTTTCCTACTTTTTTAGGTGAGAATAAATAATATATAGATATACGTATACTTCATTGTGCAAACCGATGATAATTTTCTGCCCAGATGAAGTAACTGTATAACAAAAAAATTCATTTTTTCCTCCACGTAGGATAGTGATTTACTGAAAACCAACTATTGAATTATAGTTTTCTCACTGGTTACACTTTAAACCTGGAACCTCTCTGAACCTTGCAGTCTGAACAGTCTGAATTCATCAATTCAGCAATTCCTCTTAAACCTCTTTGCAAATTCTGGCCTGCCCCGTGTCAGTAAGGACTGGTACAGAAATGATTTAAATGTTTTCTTCATCCCCATTTATTTTCAAATACCATGAAACTGTTGATCTCAGAGTGACTCTTTTATGATGCCTTTCATCCATTTGTTTATTTTCCAGTGTTAACACTAGGGGTGTAGATAAACCATTCCTAAAAATAGATCCAGGCAAAGATCACTTGTCTTTCTTGCCACCAGTGTATCCTTACTCTGCAAGAGTCACATGGTTTGATGTTTTTGAATTAATGAGCAGCCAGTCTAGTTGATAAATATGAGATAAAGGGAATTTCATAGTTAATTGAACATCAGATGCCCCACTGCGTTTGCATATTTGAAGGTATGATTGTTTATATGTGTTTAGGAAATTTATATGGGCTAATAAGCTAACATTGAATCAGTCCTCACAGTGACCCCACAAGGTAAGTTCTGTTATTATCCCATTTTGCAGATGAGAAAATTGAGTATCAGAAAGATATAACTTGCCCAAAAGCACACTGCTGATAAGCGTACAAAGTCTAGGTTAAAAAACAAGAATTAAAATATATATCTGTATACATGTGTACACATATGTGTATGTATATACACATGCGCCACAAAGGGTTATTTTAGAGATCTTTCTGCAAGGGCTAACACAGATTACAAGACAGTTGCAATGTCCCCAAATATGATGTCAGCACAAGCAGAACTATCTGTTTGGTTAATAATTTGCTTAGTGGGAGGGCAAGTTTGCTAAGAGAATCCTGTGTCATTCCAAGGAATTAAATGTCCCTTCCCTGAAGGATTCAGGTGGAATAGTTAGGATGTATCTTACAATATTTGATTAAGTTTAGTTTTAGATTTTTAAAAATAATTTTTTTCCCTATGTATCAAAAAGCTGTTGGCTTTTGCTTTTAAAAAGGGTTTTTACTCAAACTGAATTATCTTGCATTAGTAGCTAGGTAAAAGGCTTTTAGACATTGGTAATTTCATGAAGTCCATTTTTAAAAAGTTGCTTTTAATATTCTTTTGAACGTAAATTTAAAGAAAATTTAGTGCAAAGGTGACTTTTTTGAATTATTCATTTCTTGCTAATTTTTAAATCTAAGGTGGCATTCTGTACATTTTAACTGGATTAAGATTGGCTCAGAATTGAATACACTTTTTTCATTTTGCTACAGTACGCTGACAGAACAAACTTATGTGACTGAACTTAGATGACCTCAGGGTTTATTTTCTATTCTCAGTTTACTGACTTTTGATGAAGGTTTGCTTTGGGAAAAACAAAAATTTCAGAAAATGAATGAACTGTATGCATGCATATTCTCAATATTTTGGGGGGCTAATGGAATGTGTTTACATGTGAAATCTTTTGGATCAGTTGGAGATTAAGCTGGTTTATGAAATAATAATAAAATTAACTAAGGTTGATACTAAAAAAGTGTTAGAAACTAACTCTTCCCTTAGAATTGTTGTCTTATTATGCTGAGGATGGAAAAAGGATGAGTCAATATACCTGGCTCAAATATGGTAGGATTAGAAAGTAAATTGTTGATTTCTGCTCATCATCCCCCACCACTTTTAGGAATAGGAGGGAGGGTTCAGGGAGCCAGGAGCAAGTGTGGGGGTGATTTGAAAGTCACACTGGGGTTTTTGGGTTTTGAAAAAAACACAAGAAGTTAGTAAACTGAGTACTGTATGCTTACTTAATGTATGTAGTTCTGTGTGTGTGCATGTGTGTGTGTTTTAACAGTTACCCTTTTGAATTGGTTTTGGCAAAAAAGAAAAAAATAACAGTTTTGGGTTGGTATGAATTACTTGGTTAAATTTGATATGAAAAACGTGAAGGAACATTTATTTGACTGGGAGCCTGGAAACTAGGTGTGCTCTTTGCCCTATCAGTATAACATTTGGGGGCCTCAGTTTCTCCATAAAATGCGGGGGGTGACGGAGGTGATGTCTAAGTTCCTTATGGTCCTGAGGTGAGCTCCTGTGAAACTGGAATTGCTGCAACCACAACCACACTTTCTGAACTGCTGCCATCTTATTTAAATCTATTACCCTAAACACTATTAATTTTAGGAAAGAAATTTTACAGATATTAGTAGTTCAGTTTTAATGGCTATTGTCAAGAATTCCTTAGGTGTTATAGAGAGATCTGGAAATATACCACAGAAATGACAGGATCCAGCAGTATATATGGCTACATTATAATATTAGTATTATTGAAAGGAAAGAATTTACCTGGTACGTAACTAATACTGGGCAAGGTTTGTTTTGACCCTTACATTAAGAAGAAAAAAATCCTCCGTGTCCTGCCAAACACATCCTGGAATTCCAGTGTCCAAACCAAATAATATATTGGGGCACTTGCCAATAATTTTATTTGAATACAGCACTTCTTTGGAGGGGTGCCTAGATCTTCTGTCCTTACAGGAAAGTAAAGGAGAATTGTGTAGAGTATATTCTGATAGTCTCTTATCTTCAGCTCAGTTATGCTCACACCTCCATTAGCTAAAAACCAGGAAGTAGGCAAAAAACTAGAAAATGAAAAAATAGAAAGGAGGAGGGTAGACAAAATCTTTCACAAAGACCATCTCTAAAACTTGGTAGGGAGACATTTTAGGATTTAGAACCCATTTGCTCTTACTTGAGACACAGTCATCATGGATTTGTTAAGTTGTCTTAACCAGGCAAATAATTCATGTCACTTTCATAACTCTGCTTGTGTTGTCAGTTTGTTGATCCTTAAAATTATATATGGCATCTTATATTTGAAAATAGAAAGTTACTGCATTGCTTCAGTTCTGAAAATCATGGTGAATTATTTCAATTGTCTAAGTATAACCTCATTACACTTTTTGTTTTTTAATATAGTCCCAGGAGGGATCTTTGTATGGGAAACATTTTCTTTGACTTTGTATTTATTTCTATTAGAGGAAGGGAAATTAATTTCATTATAAAGTATGGGTTAGATGGTTTTGGCTCCAGCAGAATTGAGATACTGAAAAAACTTTGGGAAAGCATACCAGGTATAATTTTACGCCTTTTGTAGAAAGCCTTTGAACTAGGTTTAATTGCTTTTCTGATGGAATCAAAACTTGGGCGGGGTAGAGTTTTTTGATTATTTTTTGTTGTCTTCACAGAAGCCATGGAATATGATCAACACATTGTTCCACACCTTTCAGGAAAAACCTATTTATAGCAAGCTTAGTGAACGTTGCAACTAGAAAGATGCTCTTAGTTCATGGGTTTATGCTTTTAAGAATAATCCTTGTTGGTGTTCATGAGAAAGAAATGGAAAACTAATCTTAAAGTTAACATATGCCTAGTTTAAATTTTATAGCCTATATTTATTTTTTTATGACTTTATCTTGCTATAAGGAAAATTAGCTTGAAGATCCATTATCCCATTTTTTTCAGCACTACATTGTACCTCAGGTTTTGGTCCCATCACAGATAAGATAATGTGTATAATGCATTTCTCTTTAAGGCAGGGAGCTCATAACATGAGCATTTGTTTTAATATTTCCTGACAAACTCATTTTATATTGTTCAAAGAAAATTACTCTTGCAGAAATTAAGGTATATTTTTACCATGATAAATTTATAGCAATCTGTAATTTTTTTTACTTCAAATTTAGTATAGATTCTCATCACATTTTATATTATTGAAACAAAGAGTTCCACTTTCAGGTTTTCAGAAAATTCTTAGTAGATGGAATAATAAAGGTATAGTCCTATTTTTAATCAGTTTCTGAAGGTGAAACCTGAATAATTACTGAGATAGGTTATTGTATGAGGCCAAACATGTAGTAGAGTGAAGCATAAGCTCTGGATCCAAGCACACTTGAATTTGACTCTGCACTGTAATTAGCTGTGTGACCTTGAGCAAATTGCTTAAATTCAGGAAGAAAACCTCATCAAGGTAATAATAATAAAACCTCATCAAGGTTTTTGTGAGGCACCTTAAGTATGTGGCCATAGTAGGTGGCTTAAATTTTTTTTTTTAATTTAAAGTATGCCTCTCTAAAATTTGTAAAATAATGAGATTAATTACAAATATAGTATCTATGAAAGATTTTGAACAGTCCTTTGTATTGCTTATCTTATTATATGTACTTTACTTCTTAGAGTACTCCTTTTGAATAAGCTAGATGTAACCTAGGACAGATAAAACATTTAGCAGAATTAATCAGTTTTCTTGAGAAGTTTTATAATTGTATATATCTAAACTTTCATTAGTATTGGTAGACTACATCTTTCAGTATTTTGAAAGATTTGGCTATGGTTATTTTAAGAAATTTAGAACATTTGATTGCTTTTGTATACATTAAAAGAGACTATTTCAAAGGAGAACTTGTGATTTTTTTGGATAAGAGATAGGAAGAGTTACCATAGATTTGAATTGGGTCTATTTTAGCTTTTATCCTGGAATTCAGTATTGTTTTTTATATTTTAATTAACTTATTTAGTACATATTTATTGAGTACCTCCAATGTTATGGACTAGGGACAAGCCTAGATAGCTCATAAAAGTTGTTTTGGTTTGATTTATAATGTATTTTTGATCTGTGCTAATCCCTGAATGATGCTAAACATGCTTTTTGTCCTCATTATAAACACATTAGCACCTGATAATTTCCTGTCATTTTAATCTATGAGCTGTTTTAAACTTTAAGGCAAATTAACAGATCCAACTTTAGGTATAAAAAAAGTGTGGTATTTTCAAACATTTTATTAATGGTCACATTTATAAATGTCTTACTTGTATGCAGCATGTGCTTATTTAAGTCTTGTGGCAAAATGGTACCACAAAAGGCAAACTTTCACCTATGGGTAGTAGAGTTCAGGTCTCATTACATGTCAAGGAAGAGACTCCATCAGCCACTTACAGGTCCTCTCTCATGTTTGCAGACTGAATTATTAAAGTTCAAAGTCTTAAGATGTACAAGTACTTTTCATATTGTATTTAGATTGGGCAATTTTTGTTTGCTGAATAATTATCAGAAATATCCCAATCATTATTTTTTTATATATCTAAACTATGTTATAGCTAATCCCTCACTATTATACATTCTAAAGCCATGTTTATATTTAAATATTATGTAACATACTTTTAATAGTAGTCCTTCCAGATGTTTTTGAGGAATGCATCTAGTGCTAGTCAGTAAAATAGCTGTTGTCATCTTACATCTGTCAGAACCTTAAAAAAAAAAGTGAGCATAAGAATGTTGCTATTCAGAAAAATCTCCTAATTATAGTATGGAAGTCAGATCTGGGTTCCAGATATGGGTCTGCCACTTACTTACTGTATGACCTAGGGCAAGCTACTTAACCTTCCTGATCCTTCATTTTCTCGTTTGTTTTGACTGGTCATCAGATAGAAATATTAATTCAAAATCTTGAAAATAGCACATATTCTTAAAATATGAAATATGGTATAACTTGTATATGGTAATTTGAGCATAATTTTAAAGAAGAATTTCATGAACCAAATATAATTTTTTAAAATAAAGTAACTGTACTTAAATAATAGTGGGAATCAGGCTAGATGATGTCCTCATTTTCTTGAACACTGCTAAAAAATTTAGTGACCAACTGTTTTTCTTTTTTTCCCTGTCTCTATTTTGGTAAAGTGTTTTCCTTCATGTCTTATTAAATTTTTTATTAGGGAAAAATTTAAGCATATTCAATAATAGACAAAATAAGTATAACAAACCCCCATGTGCATGTTATCTGGCTTCAACAATGATCGACTCCTGGACAAACTCCTCTGTCTTCTTCCTAACCTTCTCCCCTTTCATGTTATTTTAAAGCAGTTCCCAGAGATTGTATCATTCCAATTGTAAGTGCTGGAGTCTTTTTTTCTCCCCATAAAAACAACAACAAAGAAATTTCCTAGTGGTTTTTAAGAAAAGATAGAAACCTAAGCAAGGCCCACATTTCTGTTGCACCTGCTCAGCTTGTTTCACCACTCAAGCTGGTACTAATCTCTAAGGAAATCACTATTGGCCTCATCTCCTCCCTTCTGGACAGAGAAGTTGTTGGTGGTCACATGGCCATAAAAAAAATAAGGGAAGGGTGAGAGGTCCAACAAAAGCACCAAAACATCAGTTGGTGACTGAAAATTTGGGAGGAGATTCTCTAGTTTTCCTTTCTCCAGCTTATTCTTACCTTCTTAGCCCAGGTTTGGGCTTCCATGGACTTGTGGGAAGGATCTCTGAAAGGATAAGACTGAGAGCTCTTTGGTTGTGTTTTTGTTTTTAAAGAAGAATTTAGAGGTTTGGGGCCATTTGCTGGCCTTTGGACTACATCAAACTTTTTCACCTCTTGCTCTCTTTCAACCTATAAATGTTCGATACTTTCATTGGCCCATATGCTGGGAATACATGACCAAGGCAAGCATGCTCCTTCTCCTTGTGACGTGTACAGTCTGGTGACCTCTTTGTACCTGGATGTTTAGAAGTGCCTTCTGCTCAGGAAACTCTGGAGAGCTAAGGATGGGAAGGGGGGGTGGGAACTATGAGGGCCCAGAAAGGCTGACACTGGGCATAGGCTGCTTTTTGACATTGCTCTCAAGGCTCACAAGAGAGATTTCATGGGTTATAGAACACAAGCAAACCTCAGTTTAGGAATAAAGATTGTGCATTTGGGTGACCATTTTCTTTGCTGACTTTGGACCCTGATCAGGCCCAGCAGACGTAGAACAGAGGAAGGGCCAGAAGGGTCTAAATGACTTCATTCCTTAGGGTTGAGTTTTAGTAGTATTTACCTGTTTTCCTGAAATGAGTGACTTCTTGCCCTGAGTAGCTTATTATGTAGGAGGTATATGTTTTCTATTTCATTTTCCTATGAAAATGGGCTACAGGAAATAGCACAGAATAGCGGAATTATTCAGATATAACAATATCTAATTTAACATGTTAATTTCAGGCTCTTTTGCCGTTTCACCAGAGAGAGAAGTTGGCAGAGGGAATGTTTATTGAATGGATCTACTAACTGCTGCACCTTTTGTACAATCTGTCAGATACCTTATCTCATTTCTCCTCACCAGTTTTATAAGGGAGGGGTATCATCCTCATTTTGCTGATGAAACCAAGGTTCAGAGATTCTGTGATGTCAAGATCACTTGTCTAATAAGTGGTAATTTAAACTCAGTTGTTGGAATAGAATAGTTTTTTGTTGTTTGTTTTTTTCTAGAGAGAGAGCATGAGAGTCCATGTTGTGGGGGAAAGAGGGAGAGAATCTTAAGGAGGCTCCACACCTAGTGGGGAGCCTGACGTGCGGCTTGATCTCACAACCCTGAGATCATAACCTGAGCTGATATCAAAAGTCGGATGCTTAACTAACTGAGCCACCCAGGTGTCCCTTGGAATAGAATAGATTTTAATTATTTCTCTCTGCCAGGCAAGGTGAGAATGCACACGTAGTCAAGAGAAGAAGGGGTCTGTTGATCCAGGAACTGACTTAAGCAAGTCTGGAATGGCAGTTTGTTTTTTTAAATTCAATTAAGTGGTGACAAGAAATGTTTACGATTTTAAGGATTTCTAATGCTCAAAATGAGTATGGTTTATTTAATGAAGGTGGAATTAAAGAAAGTTTTCTTTTTTTTTAAAAGATTTATTTATTTTGAGAGAGTGAGAATGAGAGAGAGAGAGAGCACATGAGAGGAGGGAGGATTAGAGGGAGAAGCCAGCTCCTTGCTGAGCAGGGAGCCCAATGCGGGACTTGATCCCGGGACTCCAGGATCATGACCTGAGCCGAAGGCAGTCGCCCAACCAACTGAGCCACCCAGGCGCCCCTAAAGAAAGTTTTCTCAAAGGCTTTCTGAAGAGATCTGATTCATCAGTTCATGTGGGAACAAATGGACCTGTTGCTCCAATCGGGGTAATACACCAAAGACATTCATTTATTTATAGTTTTTTATAGGGAGCATTTGGTAGCCTATGGTCTATAAGATTCTGCCTTCATTATTAAGCTGTCATGATGAGAAAGTACTGACTAAGAGGGAACATGTTTAGAAATACAAGATGCTACTGAATGTGGTTTCTTCTACTTTAGATAATTACCTCTTTGACTTTAACCTCTGACACTCGTTCTCAACATTCAGGCCCTCTATATAGTGAAGGATGTCATACCTGCCAGGTGTTTGTTTATAAATTGAAATTTCAAGGTCATGATGAGGCTTATTTAAATGAACCACTTTTCTGAGCTTCTGCTCTGAAGTCAGACTCCTCCACTTACTGTATGACTTTGAGAGCAATTAGTTAACTTCTTACAGCATTATTTGCCTAAAATGGGGATGATACTTGTATACACTTTACGTGATGGTTGTGAGGAACAAATGCATGTAAATCATACATAATTCACATAAGATGCACAACACTGAACCAGGAGGGACATGTTAGCCACTTTAATAATGGTGGCGGTGATGATGGACTACAGTGTGCTACACATATGCTACAGTCTGTGGCTATGGAGAGGTGAGTGGTACTCACAGTCCACTGGGGGGATAGCTGTAAGGGAACTTGTCAACATCATAGGAATGGCATCATGCTAGGGGGATGGGGAAAAAGGGACTTGTGCCTGCACAGGGATGTGAGGATCATCTGGAAGTGGAATCTTGAAAGTTGACTATGTAGTCGATTTTTGATGCCTGTGGGCTTAAATACTTAATCTAAGAAGAACATTTACATTTTGGCAAATCTCAGATTAAAACTCCTGTAGTACCTTTGATTAATTATGGGCTCACTGGCATTTCAAACTTCCTATTTATTTTGGCAGCTGAAATACTGGCATATACTTTCAAACCAAAATATTTTCTTTTCCCTTCTTCACTAGGGAAAGTTTAAGCCAGAAAGAGAAACCTCATCAGCTGATACAGATGCATAGCTGTCTGGGAAGTGACGATCACAGTAATGTCTGTCTTTATAGGGAGAGTGTCAGTTAAGGGAGTAGCTGACTTTTGGCTTTGGTTCTTAATGATGTGTTATATTCAATTAAGTACTTTGTGTGTTTTAGACCCCGTCTAGTAATGGGAAAACATACTAACTCAAATATAAAAAGACAAGACCAATAATAGAGTGGTCATGGTGGTTGATTTGTTGAAATTGAACTTGACTGTAATCTTTTTCCAAGTTAGGCATCTCAGAGTTTGGAGAGGGCTTCGTTTTAGGTTCTGAGAGCAAGGGCTGCCTCTTCATGTGGAAACCTTAAAATGGTTGATGTAGCATATTTAAGCCGAACTGTATCATGGCCAGTCAGCTGCAAATCACAATGCCACCTACCTAAGGAAATTAACCTGTTGAATGTAATTGCTTAACTCAGTGCTTCTCAAAGTGTGGTCCCTGGCATCACTTAGAAACTTGTCAGAAATGTGAATTCTTGGACCCTACCCAGAGCTACTGAATGAGACACTTTATGGGTAATCTATGATTTGACAAGACCTCCAGATGGTTCTGATATGCTCTCAAGTATGAGAAACACTGGCTTAGAGTATCCATTTGGATTTAAAAAAAAAAAAAGCCACGAATGATGATTTTGGTTTGTGATATAATTGCAGTGTAGTTATTCTTCCTGTTGGTAATAGACCAACGGGTTCACATGTTTCTTTTGGCTACTTCTGGAATGTTAGGAAAAGTCATGTTATCAGTTATTTGCTGATGTAAGTCTTCCTATTTTGCCATGGCAGTCAGGATTACTGGTGTAAATTAAAAGGATGGATTCTGATTTTTGAAATACTAATTTGTTTTATCAGAAAATTATTTTTTTTTTACCAACTTTGATTTTCATATTGACTTGTATGAGGTCTAAGTATGGTAATCAAGTTTGCTTTGCTGAGCCTTGAAGATAATTGGTGCTCTTCTATTTTCATTCATGATTATTAAGCTCACATGTTGTAGAGTCAGAAGGCCTCCGTTCAAATTCTGGTCCTCCACTTACTTTGCATTGATAGAGTTATTTAATCACTCTCAACCTCCGTTTCTTCATCTGTGAAATGGGATACCTAATTGTGTAGGATTTTTTACACATGTAAAGCATTAGAGCTTGATAAGCATTAGCTGCTGCTGTTATCATTATTACTACTGTTACTACCACTTCCACTTCTGCTGTTGGCAGTAGATGACCTAGAGAGGCATTTGTGGAAGCTTTCTAGTTTGTGCACCACATCTATTTGTCACCTCAGTAGGAAGAAGGAATTATCTTATCGGGCTTCTTACCTTTTTAGTACCTCTGATATCATTCCTATATTTTTCTTATATATACATTTTGTTCTTTTTTTGATTTATGGAGAAATATTTGAGTGCCTACTGTTTGTTGGGCACTTGCCAGCGTGTTCCTGCTCCCAGGACCTTTATAGCAGAGTATCTCATTCATTCAAATGTATGTCTTAGAGTGGTCCTTTGACTGCCATGACCATTACCTTACCCAAGGAATTATTGCCTGCTTTGGAGGGAGACTTAGGCTTGAATCCCAACTAAGCTGCTGATCTCTGCAGAAACCTGTCTGTGCAGTAATTATGGAATTTTCCTTGGTCTTAGTTTTAATCATTAAAACAGGAATAATGCCATCTAACTTATAAGGAGGTATTAATTAAGACAGTATTAATAAAGTACCTAAAATAAAGTCAGGTACTTAGTAGATGCTCAGTAAAAGGTAGTTCTGTTTTTCTACCTTTTCTCCCTTTAGGCTGCCGAGAGAAACTGGTGATGGTGGCTTGAAGCAAATTTGGTTGCTGGTGTTTTTTTGTTTCATGATAGATTCTTTGCTCTATTATCTGAAATCAGGACATCCCACTTCGACCAATTGTTTTAAGTAAATTTTTTTATTTAAAAAGCTTGTTATTTTGCATTATGTATAGCATAAGAAGATGCAGTGACTGTCCTAAGATGCTAAGGGTTCATTTTCTTATTAACCTGAGATTGGCCCTCATCTTCTTGTGGGCACAAAGTGATGAGTTTTTATTAATCATTCTCCTTTACGCTTTGCTTCCTGCCATACTCACCACTATAATTTAAATTAAATCTTGGGAGAGCACAAGCTAAGGATGTCAGAAAGCTAGAATACAAATATATTTCGGAGTTAGGAAAAGGACATTAGAGATCTAATCAAACTCTTTCCTTCTTCAGATAAGCAAAGGTCTAGAAGACGAAAGGGCCCAAGCTCACCTGACACATCAGTGGTGGAGTTGGGGCTTCCTAGTGTCTAATGCTCATTCTTCTCATTTATGCTGATGTTCATATTTTGGTTATCAGCTCACATTCAATCAAGAAGAGTTGTCACTTAGCAAGGTTTCTATCTTATAGGTAGTTTACTTTCTGGGAAGATAGATAAGTGATTATGATATTTGGCCCAATTAATAATCAATACGGGTAAAATCAGAGAATGAAATATGGCAATCCAAGCCCTCTTGATCTGACACTTTATTAGGTAGGAAAACCAGGATCGTTTGTGCTGCTGTTCTTATTCCTTGGGTTTATTTATTTGTGTCTGCTCCTCCACCTACTTCCTAGTGGCACACTTACATTTTAGTTTTTTGCTTTTGTTTTTAATTAGAGGTTAAAAATTGTTGGAAAAGATCAGTGAGAGGGAATAAATCAAGAAGGATAAACTTTAGACCCTCTCTGAGAACAGAATGTTTACTTGACAAAATATGTGGCTTTTGAATTCTTTGAACTGCCAAAGCATCATAAGAAATAAAACATACAAATGTAGTCATTTATAATAATTATAATAAGGTTGGACTGTGGGGAAGAATGCATATTGGCAAGGGTTGGCAAGAATGTGGTAACTGTGCCATTGAGTCCTGTATCTTGCACTTAAATCATCAGCAATCTGTCCAGACCCTATTCTCTTCTGAACCCATACAGAGCCTGAAAATCCTTCCCAACACATTGCATCTGAGGGGTCTATACCAGTTGATCAGAGTTTGTATATTGGTATTTATTTGTCACTCTTGTATTAAATCATGACAAAGTGTAAAAAGGATTGAGGGTTTGTTTTTAATCCTATAAAGCATTACTTGAAAATTTAAAAATTCCATTTAGGATTTTAATTTTAATATATTCCACCAATTAGAAGTCAGGGGTTATCTTAGCAAAAATCTCATGTTTCAGGTAATATGTGGGGGGAGGGAGTAACAAAGTGGCTTTGCTAAAATTCCAGTACCACATTTAGAAACTTACAGGTAAAAAGGAAGCTTCTTTATTTAATGGACACAGCTGTCATAAACCAAAACACACTGTAATATTCTTTATCAACCGCTTCTCTTCAGTGATCTTGTTATTCAGTGATTGGCAAATGCAAGTTCTGGAAATTCACAAGGTTGCTTACTGCTTTAGTTGCATTAAAAAAAAAAAAAAGCTGAGTACCCTCTACCGCACTACCCATTACAGTTATTTTGGCAAAAGAAAACCTACAACACTACAGCAGGAAAGGGAAAATGTAAAAACAAACCTTAAGGAAGTAGAAGGAAAGACATGTTTTAAACATTTACAAAATTACTTGAAGGAATTCATTTATTCATTGCTTTAGCAAACACATATGCCTTCTACCTGTCAGGTCCTGTGTGAGGCACAGTGATACAGAAATGTAGGACAAGGCTTCTCAACCTGTGTCACCTCATGGCACACCTAGAAAACATAATATTGAAGCAGAAATCATCTGCTAGGGAGTTCCTACCACATCTGTCAGTCCTGTGGGCTTAGGAGATAAATATCTTGGCATGCTGTCACCCTGTGGAGTTGTATACAGTGGGAACATTTGATGTAAGATATAACTTCCTACCCTTGGGAAACTGGCCAAGGACATAGACAAGTTACTAGACATGGAGAATTATTGCCTCCAAGATTGGTTTTGTATTGGAGATAGTAGAGAAAGTGGCTGGCCTGGTTATGGGTGTGGTTCATAGATTTCAGAACAGAGGACAAATCTAGTAACTGTAGAATGAGTGGAATTTCGTATTAACTTTTTTCTCAAATTTTGCCTCAAATCCACTTTGCTTCCAAAAGAATATGCAATACAAGTTTTGATTTAATTCAGTGAAGAAGGATAAAAAATGAAGAAGGATAAAAAAAAAAAAACAACAGAACAGTATTTTCCTTTTTGTGAACACTAACCTTTAGAAATTTTGATTCTGACCATGTGTCCTCCTTCTTCTCTATTGACCATGTTGAGTAGATGAAGACGATAAGGAAAGAATCAAGAATAAAAGCGGGAAAGATGTTCTGGAGGGAGTCATACCAGTTCAGAGCAGAATAGCATGTTAAGGCACCTGCTCCCCATCCCCATCTTGATCCTCTCCACACCCCCCCCACCGGAAAAATCCTGTAATGCTCTCTGTTTTAAATATTGGATTATAGCCAAATATAACTGTCTTTGGACTCCTGGAGTTACAGAGGTAAAAAAAAATTGGTATTGTAAAACAATTACTTCAGTGAACATTCTGATTATCTACATGGTGGGGTGGGGTCAGGAGAAGTGATCCCTATTTCAGGGAAATAAGACAAGTAGTGTTATGGACGAGATCGGGCGCGTTCAGGCTGGTATGGCTGTAGACGACAAGTAGTGTTATGGACGAGATCGGGCGCGTTCAGGGTGGTATGGTTGTAGACGACAAGTAGTGTTATGGACGAGATCGGGCGCGTTCAGGGTGGTATGGCTGTAGACGACAAGTAGTGTTATGGATGAGATCGGGCGCGTTCAGGGTGGTATGGCTGTAGACGACAAGTAGTGTTATGGAAGGACAGAGGAGAAATGTCAGGTTGATCAAAAAATGCTGTCCAGTGGAGAATGTGCTCTATCAGCCTTAAGGTTCTAGAAGTTAGCTAGGAAAGGGAGAAAGTTTTAAAAAAAGTTTAAAGTTTAAAAAAGGGTGGGGGATAAAATCCGGTGAACTTTTTTATAAAGCCAAAGCTTTGAGTTAAAAAGTAATGTAAGAGAAAATACAGCTGAAAAGAAGGTTATAGAATTCTGCTTGTCAAACTCCTGTGGAAGCCCCTTTTTCTTTAATATTCTTGCAGTTGTGTCCATGTGTGTACCACCAGTTTTATTCTTGAGGTGGGTCAGAAATCTGTATTACTGCTTCCTAAAATGTTTCATCTCTTACTTTTCACTTATCAAGCCACACTTTAATTTTAGTTATTTCTAGTACTTTTCCTCCGGAAGAATGCCAGAGCAGTTGGGTCGTTGTATATTTTAAGATTCCTCACCCACTCTTGAAATACATATTGTTAAGCCAGGATTTAGACCAACAGTGTTGACACACTGTCTTCCCTTTAATTTTAATGGCAACAAAATCAAGACTACTTTGCCACTTAGTGGTCTTATAGACCTTGGATAACTACTTTCACCTATGGTTTATAAGAAGATATAGCTATTCTGAATAACTATTCTGAATATTGCTATTCTGAATATTGCTATTCAGTAGCAGTATCTGCTGAATGGCAGCGCAGTACATGACTGCTGGAACAAGTTTGGAAAGTTTTGCCTTGTTACTGCAATCTTAAGTGGCAGACAAAGATTATGAATTTTATTTTACATTTGTTTCATGTTGTTGACTGTATGGAAACTGGTTTTAGTTGCCTCTGCTTTATTAGTAAAAATAATGCTTTTATTGAAATAATTATTAGAAATCAAATCACTCTTTGCTGAGCCTTGGCTACTTTTGTGGTTTTGATGTTTTTTAAGTGTTAAAAATAAAATGCAGTAATAATGTACCTTATACATGGAGTAAAATTGCCTTTTGGATCTGTGTCCCATTGAAAGCAGCTTATTGTCTCCTTTTATAATTAAAAGCTATTTTAAAAGTGGTTTGTGGCTGTTTGTGTTTACAGGATCGCCCCAGAACATTTGATATGCACTCACTGGAGAGTTCACTCATTGACATTATGAGAGCTGAAAATGATTCCATTAAAGGTAACTTTAAAAATCTAACTATTTGATTTTAGTGAATAGTTAAAATTTTGTGTTATATGTATAATCTCAGCAGTATGGCAAATATTATGGATTCATATTTTGTATGTAGTCAGTTCCATCAATTTTATACATATACCTCTCTTATTAAAAACTCAAAAGTACTTGATGGGTATCCACTGTACGCCCATCACAATATCAATTAAGAGAACTGCAAGAGTACTAATTGCTAAGGGTGGGCAGTTAACTGGAAAGACATGAATGCTCAGTGCCTCAAACCTGTATGTCTCTCCACCCATGACAATGACTATACACTAGTAAGAGTTCAAAATGTTGATAGAGTTTTTGGTCTAGTTTCACATTTTAAAAAAATGGCCAATAGTTTCAAAGTTGAGATGAAGTTGTGTTCTGGAAATATTTTCTATGGATCATGTTAAGAAAAAATAGTGCTATTTCTACTTGGATTCTGGTCTCAATTCTAATACTAACTAGGTGTGTTATCTTGAATAAGACATTTCATTTTGACTAGGCCTCAATTTCTTTTCCTTTTTTTTTTTTAAGATTTTATTTATTTTGAGAGAGACAGAGCGTGCATGAGTACAAGTACAGGGAGGGGTAGAGGGAGAGGGAGAAGCAGATTCCATGCTGAGATTCCAGGACCCTGAGGTTATGAATTGAACTGAAGGCAGACGCTTAGCCGACTAAGCTACCCAGGCACCCCAAGGCCTCAATTTCTAATCTTTGTAATTAGGGACTTAGAATCACTGTGGCAGTAAGGGACTTATAATGGGAAGCTTTAAAAATAAAATATAGATGCCTGGGCCCCATTCCAGGTGTGGGGTAGGGCTTGGCATGTTAGTTTTTAATGTCTCATGTGATGCTCATGGGTAACCAGGATTGAGAATTACCAGAGGAGGTATTCTCTAAGGGCCCTTCCAGGTCTGATTTTGTGAAAACTACCCCACAAAATAAAATATTTTTCTGCACAAAAGTCTTTTAATTAGGAAGGAGGGTTTTTTTTGTTGTTATTTTTCTTTGCTTGTTTTTTTAAGAAATTTGGAATGTTTGGTATATTTGGTCATCCCAGTTGTTTATTCCTTCATTTGTTCATTTGTCCATTCATTCGTCTGTTCATTCATTCATTCGTTCATTCGGTGTTTATGATCCTGCTTTGTGCCAGACATAGCTTTGCACTGGGGTCAAAGGTGGCAAAACAGCCTGTGCTTTAAGTGATGACCAGCCTGGCCTGGTTTTCCTTTGAGTTTGGTTTATTACATTACTAATACAATGAAACTTTTAAGTACTTTTCAACAGACCAACAATGGTAAATTTTTTAATGAGGAGAGCTGGTTGAGGTCTGGAGAGATGAAAAATAATATGTGAAAAAAATATGCATCCAGCTGTTGAGATAACTTTGAAGTAAAAATATTTTGGGAATATCTTTACTGAATTCCTCATGGAATTCTGATGGGTGACTCTAATCCAAATACACACTCTGTTTCTGAGGAAAGATGATCTCTCATTCACAGTCAGCTTTATTTTTGCCATTTCTTAGCACTCTGACTTTGGGTAGTATTTCAGCCTCTTTGACCCTTCTTTTTGTTTTCTCATCAGAAAAGTGAGGGGAGTCTAAGGCCCTTCCTAGCACCAGAAAAACTGCACACTCTTAAAAACTAGCTAAAGGAGAAATTTGAATATGGTCGGTGGATTGATTGTACCAATGTCAGTGTCCTGGTTTGTACTATAGTTATGTAAGATGTCACCACTTGAAGACACTGGGTAAGGGACATATAGGATCTCTCTGTACTGTTTTTTGCAACTTGCCGTGAATCTGCAATTATTTCAAAATTAAAAGCTAAGTACAGAAAAAGTAGTTAAAGGTAAAGGACTTTGTTTATTCTTAATGTGTTAGATGCCTTCAGCAACTAACTTGCTTGCTTGCTTGCTTGCTTGCTTGCTTGCTTTTTTTTGGCAGGGGAGCCTCTTATGTACTTGATACTAGGGATAATAAATAATTAGAACTCATTTTCAGTATAAGTGCCTATTTCTTTTTATTTCATGATATTTTATTTTATTTATTTTATTTCATGATAAGGGCCTTTCAGAGAAAACACAGTTTATAAACAGTAGCAGATATAAACGATTTATTATGTATTGCTTCTAAGAAGCAAGCCTCTAACTACTAACTTAGGTTAAATATAAGAGTTGCACACATTATTCCAATTAGACTAACAGTAGCATTTCCTGGATTTAGATATAGCCAGGACATCTCTCAGGTTTATTTCTATTTCTTCTCCTAGTTTGCTAAATCATTGTGTAAAGTTCTGCTTTTATTCTATATTCCCTTTTTAATTTCTTCTACCAGCTTTTACTTAAATTAAGTTTCTTTAAGCTGATTCTGTAGGGATAATGAAAAGTTAAGTCTGATGACAGAAAACATTAAATCTGATTGGCCTAGTCTGAGAACATAACGGTTTTGTAAAATAGTTATTTATAAAAGGAAGTGTGGCAGAGTGAAAAGGCCATGCATGTTAGAGTCAGGTAGATCTGGATTTAAACTGCCATTCTGCCACTACAGTTTGTGGTGGTTGTGAGGATCAAATGGTATGATATATCTATGAAATGCAGCCTACTGTGTAGTTATAGAAAACACTCAGTAATTGGTACAGATTATTACTAAATATCTATTAAGTCTGTTTTCATGCCTATCAAATGAGAAAGTCAGTTTCTACGTAAACTTAAGTGCTAAAGTGACCTAAGTATATTAAATGAACTCTGTCCCTTTTTTTTCTTCAAAGAGCTGTAAAGAATTCATAGGTGAGTTCATGGTCCTAAAATACCACATTATAGTTATGCTTGTTTTTTTTTGTAAACCAAGATGATGAACTTTATATCACTGTAGTCTGTCACTACCAAAATGTAGTTTGGCTCAAGGGAATACTTCATTTCTGGTCAAACTCTCCTTTGATTTAGATAGCTATTCGGAAAGCTATGCTTGATTTTAACAGTGATTCTATTGTGAGATTTTGTTTAAAGATGATAACAAAAGTTGAATATCTTAAAAACAACATGTTGTCCTTTTAAAATAAGTATATAAAACCTGCCAATCCATTTTGAAAATAAAAACCCCTCCATGTGCTCTGCTACCTTAGAAATGGAGAACACAGAAAATGGACAATGATTCTGTCAGACTAATAGAATATAATATGCTTCTCAGAAAAAAAAATTATAAGAATTCAGTTAAAAGAATTAATTTGAGAACTGTTTTAAAAAAGAGCCCATCATAGGGAGGCAAATTTTATATTTGGGTTTATTTTATCTTAAAAATAATTTCATAAAGTATATTATGAGTGACCTCATTTATTTTTATCCTTCATTTGCAGTTCCTCATAGAAATGCGATTTGTTGTATGTGTTCAAATAATAAAGCCTAGAGTTGATACAAGAACTACAAGTTGAATGGATTGATATGGCTATATTATTCATTTAAATTTAAAATGCAAACAGAAAACTGAATTTTGCTTTTCATTTTGGGCAAAAAATAAAACAACTCCTTTAATGTAGTGCAAGTTTAAAATTTTATTTTTGCAGTCAACAGACAAAATGCTTAATATGCCTAGGAACCTTCAAATATAGCTTTTGAGTTTCTTTATGAATGTGTTATTGATTCCAACTGGCTTGCTGAAAACCTTTCATGTTTTTTTTAACATTTTAACAAATGTGCAAAAGGAGTACCTGGGTTTCATTTCATGATTTATATTAGTGTTGCTTACTGTTTAAATAGTTTCTCTAAGAATTTTAAGGCTACTATAATTTTCTCCATATACAGGGGATTAGCTCTTTGGGAGGAAAAGGGTCCTCCCCCTACCATATCTCCATGTCCTTTCTCTGATCAGCTGGCATGTCTGTATGTTATTTTTATCCACAGAATTGTATATTGCCTTCTCCATAACCAGTGCAGGTAACTGTCCGCAGAAGCTCTTCCCCCGAGACTGATTTCATTTTCTTTACTGCATACCCAGTCTCGTAAGCTAAGAGCCTAAGCTACAGACGGTCAAATGAATTTTGATATCCCAGGTGACAGCTTGCTCACTGCTGCAAAATTATGAGGCTTATCAAGTATTTGCTTCACCTGGACAGAAGAATCTTTTACCATTACAGGTAGTCAGCTGATCATTTGGGGAATATTGTATCTTACTGTTATTTGTGCCTTTGCTTGCCTGTGAAATTGGTACTTACTGTTTAGAAATGGAGCAGCATGAAATACATTAAAACCACATGTGAGTACATCTGTTTTCAGCCTTCTGAAGCATAGGTTGGACACAGTGAAATAAAGATTCATGAAATGGTATTATATTCAGTGTATAGTAGGAAAGACCTCAGAAAATTAAGGAGCCTTTTTTCTTTTCTGCGTGGGAAGGAAATAAAAGACTGTAGATATAAACCAAGAAGTAGCAGTTATGGAGTGGAAGCAGAGGGAGACCACACAGGAATAAAGAGGGAAAAAAAATAGTACTTGAAAATTATCAGATGTCAGATGGAGTAGAACAATCCAGAGTTTCATAATAGTGGTTGAGCATTTTAAATCCTATATATGAAAACAATTTAGTATCCAATGTGCTTCATTTCACCAGAAAGCCAAATGAGACAGCAAAATTATTGAGAGAAAAAAGGCAATCTGTAAATTGTCAAAACATTATAATTGTTCTTCAGATATTAATTAACTGAATTATGAGTCAGAATATCATCTTATTTTTCCTCAGAATATTGTGAAATTGGAATCTTTTTCTCTTCATATTGTTATAGAATGTATCTTGCTTTCATTTTTTGGAAGAGGGAACTCAACATATCTACCCAATCCCCTTGAGTTTCAGGCATTTTAAATACTTGATTTGAATGTAAGCAATAATGATTGCATTCAGAAATGCAAGTTGTTTCAAGTGCCAGTCTTTTACATATCCCATGGTGCCCAAAAAACCTATTGCATATGGAGAGTAAGTAGTGGGAGTTATGTTATACAGCTAGACATTACTGTCACGCTTGTGTCATGTATTCATTTAATAAGAATTTATTTTAAGAGCTGGATCTACTTCAGAGATACTATGTATTTAATTCCTGACTGCGGAAGGTATCGTGACCTTGCGTTTTGAAATATTTTTGTTATATGTTTTTCCTTTTTTACTGCACATTAAATTTGGGGACCCTTCCCCCCGCTAGTTTTCATTCCTGTGGATTTGTTTGAAACGCTTAAATGAGTAGGCAAGCGATGATTCCATCTGTGCCTCTTTTCTTTGTTGCTAAGCAAAAGAATTTATAATGATCTCTCTAGAAGAAAATCATGAAACTGTTGAAAGTTTAGTACACAAAACCTGTTTCATTTATTTTGTATAAGGTTTTTTTTATGTCACTGTAAGAGAATGACCGTTGGGATAATTTAAATTCTTTATCTTTACAGTAGGGGGAGGAAAAAAGTTAGTGCTACTTAAAAAAAGATAGCGTTAAAAAATAACTAGGAAACCTTAAATTTTCCTTTGAGGAACAATTTTTAAAATATTTCTATATTCCAAATTGCAGCCACGTAGTTCTCTATTTTAAAGAGCAGATGTTGCAGACTGATACAGATGTTTTAGAACATACATTGCATACCGGCTTTATGTAGACTGAGATAGCTCCAAAAACTTTCTATGAAAGTTGCTGAAAATAGGACTAAATTTAATATCATTGTTATAGATTTGAATTTTGGAGTAAATAAAAATATAAAAAACAAAAGGCGTTCTTACTAAAATAAGTTCTGTCGCTGTAATATTAAAATGATTTATTTAAATGGTGGTGAGGGGTATCATTTCTTACAGTATTTAACCTTTTTCTAGTTGAATCAGTTTGCCTCTGGCAATTTGAGAAAAGACTGCTATGCATTACCCTGCACCCCACTCCTCCATCACTTTTGTACGGGACTAAATGGACATTTTCCTTTAAGGGAGATGCAACAGAGCAGGATACAAAGTACGGTAAAGAAGAAATGAATAATGCAAACCAGCTCATTTTGCTTGTGATTCTTAATCAGATTTCGCCTTCCAAGTAAATTACCATTACTTGATGTCAGATGTCTTCTGGTGAACTGGGGGACCTTAAATATTACCCTTTGAAGAAGAAGGGTAATATTTAAAGGCCCTTCTTGAAGATTCAGAGTCCGCCAGGCGGCTGCTCTGAAAACCCTGCTGGAGCCTTCCTGAACTCGGCTGGTTCCTTCTAGCTCTGTTTGGATGATACCAAGTAACTCAAAGCAGCATAGCAGGGGAGTGGGCGAGGCCTCCAGAGAGTAGAAAATTGCCTTACTTCTAGAAGCTTCATAAGTAATGGAGTAAGGTACATAGCAAAGAAGACAGTTTAAACTCAGCTACAACAAGCTTTGTGTGTGGCTGTTTAGAAATGAAGTGGTTTCTTCTCCTTTTGCACTCTCCCTTTTATGACTGCTGAAATGGAACATCCTAAACAGGCTTTCTCTTTTGCTTGGCTTAGTTGTGTCGCAGGATGGGACCTGGGCTTCTGTGTTGAGGTAATTCTTTTGTGAGCAAGGAGAGGACAAAGTAGTGGGGCATGATTTTCTTTGTATTACGGATGCAGGGTGTATTCTTAATTTTGAATCACCGTCTCCTTTCTGGTTTCCTGCTGGTTAGGATTTGTTGGATTCCTCACAGCCCTGTGTAGGCAGAGTTTACAAAGGTGTGGATTTTGAACAGTGTGACTACACTTTTTCAGATTGGGGATTGCTGTTGTTTTTGGTTTTGTTGTTTTGTTTTAAGTGGGGGAGGGGAATGCCTGGGAGAACAAAATGTGATGTGTGTGAACACTGATGTGCTCATAGCATTGGATTGAAGTCCTCCTCACTCTAGCCTCTGAACTGAAACAAGCTCAGTTCATACTAAACACTCCTTGTGCGGTGTCCAGATCCTCCTCTGCCCAAATTATTGACTTAACATGTACTGGTAAGTAGAAAGTAGTGATCCTTTGCCCTCTGTCCTCCACACATTTGTGATAGAAAATTGACCCTTGTTTTTATTTGTTCTGAAAGTCATATAAGCAGTTGTCACAAAGGGGGAGTTTGTCTTATGTCATCTATGATGTGGGTCCATAATTACTAAAGCAGTCCTATTAATCCTGACCATGGAGCACAAAGAATCTTATTTTGAGTCCATGAAAATTGAGTGGTCCCCTTAAAACATTGTTAATCTCTGATTTTACCTGGGTGAGAGGTGAAGGTAAAGGGGGTGGAGGGGGTAAGTGAGAGTGAACTTTTTATAATACTAAAGGTTCAAGATCGTAAACATTTCTTTAAAAGAGGCTTTTAACTTAGTAACTTGTTTTTTCCTTTACAAATTGTGTAAGTATTTTATGGCTGTTTTGACTTAATTTTGTTGGACACCTTCAGAACGGGGAATGGTGATAGTTAACACTTAGAAATAAGAAAATAATAACTTCGAAAACAAGCAGCAGTCAGGTAGCAAAGTAACAAGTGCTTTTCTGTAATGTTTTACACTTCCACAGTGTTGTGTACAGCTTAATAAGTATTATAATATGGACAGAAATTAATATTATTTTCCATTCAGAAATGAAATTAGGATGACATTTCAGTAGTAAGGTTTTCAGACGTTGTCAGCAGTTTGTCAGTGTTAAATATTACGGACCTCTCTACACAATAAACATCGTAGAAGGAGGTCCAGAGTATTTATAGAGAATCATTTTGTTTCTGCTCTGCATCCAATTTAATAATAGAAGTGTACCTTTTGGTACTGTCACTTATTTTTCTGTTTTCCCCTTCTGAATTATAAAATCCTATGGAGAAGTGACTTGCTCTCTCATTTTATGACAGCTACTAAACCAGCCCTGTATACTAATATCTGCATAATGAAAGCTCTTTTGTTAATGGAGTAATACAATAGCAAACTGTGAAGGTCTTAAGACTTTCCTTGATCCTGTTATATAATCCTTGAAAGTTATTTGCTGACTTTGAGGGAGGGAAGCAATACCACCTGATTCATAGCTGTCATAAAAATACCCAAGATTCTCTTTGCATTCAGCTTAGTAACAGGACGGACAGAACCGTTGCACAATTGTGCCACAAAATTATTTCTTCCTTGATATGCATGGAGTTTCTACCTGACTATTGTATGCAGTTGATTCATTTATCACCTATTCATGCCTCATACAGTGAATTTCTCTACCCCAGTGCTCCTTATTTTTCTCCCCTCACGTTGCCACTGTCCTCAAAAGATGGAAAAGAGCAAAAATTCAGTGAATTTGTTGTTCAGCAGTAAAAATATGCAGCAAAAGGAATACTTTTTAACTAATTTTGAGCTAGTTACTACTTTTTTCAGTCAGGTACTGAAATGGCCAGGCTGCCTCTGGGCTTCATTATTTCGTCTAACTGACTGATTCTGAATTCAGTCCCACGCCATGCACTCTGTTCTAAAAGCAAGGCTTTGTTTTATTCCGGGTATTACCTGGTAACCAGTCAATTAAGAACATTAGTGGAACTCTGAAGGGAAAGCAGTTCTATAATCTCTTTGGAATCCAGTTGGGCTGGTGCCAGTTGCTATACATTGGGAAAGAGAAGGAGGAATCAACCAATTAGAGGACCCTTTTTTAATTCTCAAGAAACCAACAATAAGTGCAAATCTTAATTCTGAAGAGTAGCCATGATTAATTGAAGTATAAAGAACTTAAAAAAAATCTAACTTCTACTAGCTCTAATATTCCAAATAATAAGTGCCTGGTATGGTTAATTAAATACAGATATTTAAATTAGCCACTCAGTCTCTTTGTTGTAAATGATCAGTAGTTGTTAGCTTATAACAGACTTTCCCAAATTGTAAGAGGTAAAAAGAGAAGCATTTAGGATCGTGTTGCTCTGCCATTAGCAGTTATAATATGGCCTTAGGTCCATCACTTCTCTCTAGATCTTGGTTTCCTCACCTGGTAATGGAAGGACGAACATCATGACATTTACATTACTAGTAGCAATTCCATGCAGTCTCTCTGACGTGGTATTCCTGAGTGATAAAATTGAAGGTTTTTGTAGTTTAATGACTAAAAGTAGTGTATGAATTTCATGTGAGTTAGCGTGTAGCAGTATTTAATATTGAGTGGTTATAGAAAGGGTATTCCAGAAATCCGTCAAATGTAGTCAATTGAATGAAGGCTTGTTTTAGACAGCATCTTTTCTTTTTGAGATAGGTCTAAAATATGTTTTAAGAAGTTGTTTAAACTTGGCCTCATGGAATGTTTTTGTTCTCAATCTGTGGACCACAGGCCTCTTCACCCATGGGAATTATTTGATGGGGCCTGTGAATCCATTAGGACTAAGCATTCCAGTTACGTGATAGATTCATTTACATATGCAGGATTATTTTTCAAAACCATGTGGATGCTGATGTAATGCAATTAAAATACATTTAAAGGTGTTGCTAAAATCACAGAAGCCTTGTATTAAGGTTGTCGTTGTTTTACTTGTAGTATTCACTGAAGTGGGGGTTGGGGACCTCAGTTTTAGCATGATGGGGGGGCTCTCTGAAATATTTTGATTAAAGTTGGTCTTAATTACAGAAGTTTATGAAACACTGCTCTAGAGAACTTATTTAATTGTTCTGCTTTAAACTGCCATTACAGTGTACCCCATTACCAATAAGAACATAGCATAAGAAGGAATTTAGTAGAGGAAATGGTGAGGATGAAGACAAGAGGGAGGAGGTCACTTGCCCTATCCTAGATTATTATCTCCATCAAATGGCATTTTGGAACTTTGTCTCTGACTTCTGAAACCGTCTATTTGCCCTGTGAGGCAGGGCTAAGAGTGTGGGCTGTTTAGGCTGCATCTGGCACGATGCTAAGGTACAGGGGGAACCATATGACAAGAGGAATGCACCTTGGAGTTGGGTGTTAGGGGGAGACAGCTCCCCCTAACACATGATTTGGAAGTATCTTACATTTTAGCTCCTGCTTATATTCTAGTTCCACAAATATTTGAGCACACTCTAGGTACCAGGTAGTAGGAGATCAAAGGACACATTCGGTACCAGTCTACATTTTTCTTTTTTGAGATAGATCTGGACATTCTGTATAGGAAGCAGTGTTAACAACCAGTTCCAAGTGAAAGAGCACTTACTTCTGATACTATTTCTCTTTTACTTTGTGCCCCTTCTGAGATTTATATACCTTAAATTCTTACAGTAACCTTTTATGTGAGTTTTGTGATCTCCATTTTACAGCTGGAGAAATTGAAGTTCAGAAAGACACAACAGCTTCTGTAGTCACTCAACTAACTGGTACCTAGAGGATCAAGACAGGGAACACACAGCTTCTGACTCCTGGTTCAGTTGCTTGGGTATTTATTGTGTAGCATTTAAGAAGGAAACACATAAAAAGAACAAACTTTTTTTTTTTTTCAGTATGCTTTAGACGGAGAGTAGGCATTAAAGTTTCTTAATTTCTACTTAGGAGACTGGATATAGAATTTAAGAGCTGTATTTTATCATAGTCTATAAAAGACTCAGATCTCACATCTACTGGGTTCTTATTGAAGGGTACGTTTTGGGGGTGGAGGTCAAAATAGAATCATTGAGGGAACTTTTCCCAACTGGCTTATTCTTTTCCCTGATTCTGATTCACCAGGTCTGTCATGAGACTTAAGCATGTGTATTTTCCAAATGATTCAAATACACTGCTCTCCTGCCCCACCCCTGTCTTCACTCCCTTTGTGAACCACTTTGATATAAAGCCATGGGAGGCCATTCATACAGCAAATACATATCAAGAATCAGCCACGTGCCAGGCACTATTTTAGGCTGTTGGGATATATCAGGGAATAAAAACAAAGACTCCTGGCCTCGTGCACCTTATCCTTCAAATAATTAGCAGATATCTTTGAACGGCTTGTTTATTATTTAGTTTTGAAGGCTAGTAAGAGGAAGACTCTGCCTTGAATATAGATAGGAGAAAATAGAAACTAGGGCCTTCTGAGAAATAGCAAAAGGTGAAATTATAACAGGTATGAAAATTCAAGCACATTCTCCATTAAAAGTTCAATAAAGTCATCAGAATTTGTATTAAATAAATGATTAGAGTTAATGATAGGTATGTATGCAGAAAGCCAACTAATGACTTTACTGATTGCTTTTTGGGGGGTCGGACTTCAGTAACCAGTTTTAAGAGCAGTTTATCACTCTTCTCTCTAAAGTTCTTAATCTTTTGCAAGCATCTTGGCTTTTGGTCCGTAGAGATTTCCTAAGTTTGTGTTGATCTTTTATGTTCATGTCAGTACAGAGAGCCATTTCTCATAATCATTTTTTACCTTGGGGCCACATCTACAACTCTTTTATGTTTATCCACTGGCTCTTTTCAGATGTGTCTCTTGTAACACATGCGTTTTTTATTCAACCTTTTTTGCAAGGTAGGAGAATTTTAACTTACTGTCTTGACTTTTTTCTAGATTACTTAAAACTTTTCTACTACCCGTTGATCTGTTTTTCCACTTTTCTTTCCATTATGTTATCCTTTTTTTAAGATTGGCTTTTGTTAGTTTAAATTTGGACAAAAACTATGCCTCGTTTTTTAAGCTTAAAAAATTGCCATTAATCACTGGTATCATAACATCCTCTTAAGGCAAGTTATCTTGTTGCTCTGTCCTCTAAATGTAGCATCCAGAGTCAGAAGGCCTCTGGCAGGGATAAAAATAGCCTTCCTGCTTGCTAGCTTGTTGTTGGTTTACTGGCAGTAGGAAATCTTTTGAATTCCTTAATTGGGTCAGCTCTTCACTAGTTTCTCTCTAGACATTCCCTTCTGCCTGAAATTCTTAGATGCTTTGAGATCTTGCAACTTTGTAACTGCCCTGAGTTACAGTCAAAGCCATCCTTTTATATGAAACCTTCTGTAATCTATAGAAACTCACCCATTGACTTTCCTTATCTTATGGATAAATGTTGTTATTATTATTTTTTTTTGCCACTTATTACAGTCTCATATCACAATTGAAAAAGTAAATTTGAGCCATTGGTACAAAAGGAAGACCTGCTTAGTTTTTTTAAAAAGGAACATTATTCAGTTGAATTTTCAGTTTTCATTTCCTAAAATACTTCTGCTACTTTGCCAGTTTGGCTATTATAAAAGTAAGGAGTTCGATTTTTTTTTTCCTCTTGCTTACCCCAAAGAAGAATTACATCCATTTGTAAACAAGAACACTAGCAAACTCTGAGTTTTCTGAAGCTGAAAAATCCCCCAGATGGCCTACTCCCTTCTCCCAAGTTTTCAGTTTGGGTCTTATTTGGCTAAAATGAATCCTTCCTCTTTCTTTCACAAGTGGAAAATTGTTGATTATCTCTGGCTTATATTCTGAGAGGGGAAAGGCTTTAATATTAATAAAGCACCTATTCTATATCCGGGGAATTTTCTGAGCATTCTGCAAAAATGGTATCACGAATTTCTCAATAGCCTTGTGAAGTAAATGGAAATATTTGTTTTACTGAGGTTCATAGAAGCTAGGTAATTTGACCTAGCTCACAAGATGGGATTGTTTTGACTGTCTACCCTTTCCACTGCATGTTCCATGGCAGAGAGGCCACCAGTTGCTGGCTTAGCTTCATTCATTCATTCAACAGCTATTTATTGAGCCTCTTTGCTCCAAGCTCTGCAATGCAAAACCCAGAATTTATCCTTAAAGATTCTGTTGCCTTAGAGAAAGAGAGAGTTTAGAAATAGGTAGTTTAAATATAGTGCAGTAAGTGCAAAAGGTATTGTATGGAGCACATGAGGTCGTCTGAATCAGAGCAGGTGATTTGGGGCAGGGAGGACTTTCCATAGGATGTGAGGCCTGAGATAGAAGGTACCTGGGCAAAAGGGTGGTGGCTTGAGTGGTGAGACATTGGGAACAAAGAGAGGAGGGCATTCCAGACAGGGAGGATCCCAGAAGTACACATTAATGGGCCAGTAGTTCTGAATTCCTAGCGTACCACCTAATGTGGGAGAGGGGAATGGTGGTGTGGAGAGATGAACCTGGAGAGATAGACAAAGAGGAGTCAAGAAGTTTTAAGAAGCCCTGGCTTTTAAAAAACTGAAAGCCACGTCTTTCCCGAGGAGGGGTATTGTTTAGCCTAAAAGGTATATACCTTTTATATGTGTGTGTGTCTGTGTGTGTGATTTAAATGGCTCTTTGAGTGGGTGAGGGGCAAGATTCTCCAGCTGATGTCAGCCCCAGCCAGCTCCTCCTCTGTGATTTTGCATGGAAGCATCTTTACTGGAAGTTGGTTGTATCATAGGTAGAATAAGGTACTGGTTTTGATTTGGGGAGTTATTTTTGGGTCAATAGAATAAATTATTAAAATAATTATCTTTATATCATTAAATGATAGGATCCAGTGAACACATTTTATTAGTTCATATTGATATGTGTTCTGCATCTGTAGAAGTAAAAACTTGGTATTCGGAAACTGAATTTATTCCACATTTCTTGAGCCTTGCTCTGTGTTGTCTAGGTCCCCACAGCGCCATCTTGCTGCAAATCTCAGGCAGTGTTGGTAAAAACCACAGATGAAGAAAGGCAGGTGGAGCAGCACCTCCTTTAAACAATTATTTGTGGCTGTATAGCTTTGACTTAAATGTGAACTAAGGAAAATTAGCAGGAACAGGAGCAGGAGGAACACTTCTAGCTAAACAACAACAAATGTATGTGTATGGTCATGTATGGATGTGTGTGGTGTGTGTAAATCTTTGCTCTACCTTAAAAATGGGCCTAAGCCCATACTTCTTTTCCTGTTAGAAATTCTTAATGGTGTCCACCGAAAACCCTTCCCTTTTCTTTGGAGTATCCAAGTTTTTATAGTGTAAGTCAATCAAAAAAATTAACTTAGAATTTCACATTACTTGTCACTTTCTAGGACTGCATGCTGCATTTTGGATAGCCTTGCAGTTATTCTGTATTATCATTCCTTAGCCTGCACACATCACCAACAATGCTAGTATGACTGAAAAAGAGGTCATAGCATGAAGTCTAATAGCTCTGTAGAACATTTGATATTTTTCAGTGTTTGTTATTTGAAATAGCAGCATTTATTATATCAATTCCTGCTGAATCATCAGTAGCAATAATATCTGCATTACATTTTAGAAAATAACTTTATCTCTAATTTTGAAAAGAATATATACATTTATATACTCTAATGTATTAGAATATTTCCTTCTAGTCCTTCCTCCTTTCATCTCATTGACTATATTACTTTAGTTTTAGTCTTAACAGAATATGACAGTACATCGTGTTCTTTTGGGCACTTACTCACCCGAGCAGTTCTTAGTCTGGTTGGTAAATATTGGTTCTCCAACTTGCAAATGCCTGGCATAGAATTGCCTAGTTGAAGTACGGATCTTTTCTGGGCTGTAGAATTTGGTAGTGTAGTTCCCCAGAGTCACAGTGTATCAGTTGCCTATATTTGGCTAGGTTGAGTCATATCACCAAATATAGTCTATGCCTTCTGCATGATGTATGCCAGGCTTCTGGCTCCAAATGCCGCAGCTGGCCTCCAGAGACTATTACTTTCCTGTCATAACGTCCTGTCATAAGATTAGGACTGCTAATCAGGCAGTATTTCTTTATATTTATAACACAATCAATACCAGGAGCCTTCAAAGATTGAATTTTATCCACCAAATAGGGTTCACTTGCCTGAAATCCCAAAGCCTTCCTTCTCCCTTGAGAAATTCAATTCTAGATGTGCCAAAACTTCGGTTATATTTATGGATAGATGAGTTATCAAAAAAAAAAAACAACCCACAAACACTGGATTATATTCAGCTTCAGATAGCTTGTTTATTTTTATTTTACTTCACTTTATTCATTTGTGAAATGCTGGTGTTTTAAGTTCAGTGGAATGAACTCATTGAGTGCTTACATGGTACTCAAACAAGGAAACTCAAGGTACCTAGGTAAAAAAACAAAAAAAGCTCTAATTCTTAAAGGGGGCTATTATGGTAAAAGAGAGAAAAAAGTTAGTAGCTAAAATGATTTACCTAAGAAGGTTGACTGTTGCGACATAGCTAGAAAGAAAAGTTGGTGAATTAATCTAAAAAGGGGGTTGCCTTTTTGGGAAAGTTGCCCTGGAAAGAGGTGAATCTGAAGGAAAAAAAAAAAAAAAGATTTGAAAAATACCCTCCACTGGGAACAAAGGAAGAGGGCACTGTCTCAGACTGGAAAGGGGACTGTCAGTGATCTAGCTGTGGGACAGAAAATGCAGAAATGCCTGTATAAATTGGCATCCATAGAACAGAGAGGATCTTAGAGCAGAAATGAAGGGTATACAAGGAGAATGAAAGGAAGACTTGAAAGTCTCACGACACTTATAATGAGAGCTTACGGAAGATTTCCAGAAAGGAAGTGATACGGGTTATCCGTAATAGATGGCATGAATGGATGACTAGATATTGGAATTGTAGAAAAAGTTCACAGAAAGATAGGACAGGCAGGTTAAGAAAGCATTATGAAGTTAAAAAAAAGTTTTTTAAAAAATGTCATGGCTTATATTTTAAAAATTGAAATAGAAAGCTTTACTGATTGGTTAACAAAATGTCACAGGTGTATTTGTTACTCAGAGGCCAAAATTGATTCCAGCCTGACAGGACTCATTTCACAAGATCAGGTTAGAAAATTAAAAACAAGTATCACTTTCAGAGTTGAACTGTGACCTTTGCCAGTGATTTCTTCAGTGCCCTATTGTCTTAGCTGAAGGGTGGAATTACTGCATTCAGAAGTCTGAAGAGCAGAAAAAGTATCAAAGGTCACCTACCTTGGCGGCATAGGGCAGGATCTCTTCAGCAGCGGTGCATTGAGGCCAACTCTGAGAACTGAATTAAGGGACATTTTTGTGTCTGTCAAGTTGAAATAGTCTTCTTATCTCTCTCTCCTTAAAAAGAGGTACGCAAAAGGTGAGTTTCTGATAAGGTGGAACTTGATTTGTTTAAACTGGGCCAGCCAGTTTGGTAATTTGTCTTTCAGATTCTCATTGTTCATTATCCCTTCTTGGCATCAAATGAGGCGCATTTAGTTCATATGGAACAGTTCTGGTTTCAATGGAAATGTTAGCGTTAAAAAAATTAGAGTGTCTTCTCCGAAATAAAGAATTTCCTCTTAAACTCTGTTTAATATAGTTAAATACTTTGTGGGTTGGCCTACGTCAACTTAAAAAAATATTTTATGGTAAATAAAAATGGTATGTGTGATACTTCTGTTAGTTTATTTACTAGAGGGTGGTTACAGCTATAAAATGTATACGTGTGTGTTCCCTTCCAGAAAATCAGCTGCTACTTTGAGTTAACTGGTTCGGAAGCACTACTCACCCCCTCCTAACTTTTGTAACAGTTAAGGTCATGTTCTTCCAGTATCTCCAGTCTGTACTTTTAAAAAATGTGCTTGTGACAGGTTATACGATCCAGGTTTCTAGTTAAAAGCAGCTCAGATGGAATTCACTGGATTTGGATGCTTGGCTCTCTGTGTTCGCCTTAAATAATTGAGCCAATTTTTAGAAAGAAACTGAAATATCAGAATTAATTTTTGCCGCCTCCTTCCCCATCTCCATCCCTGCCTTCACTCTAAATAGAAACAAGCTGACATTGAAGTGACCTAATTAATAACTTTTAATAACCCTTGTATTTGGTTTTAAATTGTAGTAGGAAAATTGTTAAGTTCAGATTCTGTTTCATAGCAGACCCCCAAGCTTTGGATATGGGTTAATTAAAGCTATTAGCAATAGAGAATGGTTTTCTTTTTTGATAGTGTGAGTTCAGTTCTTTAGAGCCTATTTCAAAGAAGCAGAATTTTGAGAAGTCGAAGGATAGTTGAGGCCTAAAGTTCCTTTTTCCTCAAGAGTTGTAAATATATAGCTGGTGGATGGATAGGACCACTTATTAGCTCTGGTTCCCATAGTGTTGTTCAGTGGAACCAGATAGAGCCTTTCTGGCATCTTGGAAGGCTGGCCTCAGCCTTACGGCTGCTTCCCCACTTTTTCCATAGCTTTGGAGAGTCTGCTGTGATTCTGTGGAATTAGAGTTTAGGCTGCTGTTTCCTAGTAGAATGTCTATAATTATGAATCAATTTTAGATTCTCACACTACCCAATTTACAAGAGTACTGACTACGGTAGATAATTAACAGTCACATTCTCCTGTTCACTCTCTAAATGAGCAAGACTTGTAGAGGGTTTTCCATCATTTTTATGAAGGTGGGTGTAGATGTAGAATATGGAGACTTAAAAAGGTTGCCCTAATGATTTTTTATAACTTACAGCATAGAGCTAGGCATATGGTATGGTACTCAGAATAGGTATATGGTATGTGGTTTGGATACCTCAACTCAATATGTAGAAACTCTTCCAAAACAGAAATGTAATTCCTGATAAAGGGAGAAATCTCAGTGCTATTTTCCCCCTTTACTTGTGGCTACTAATTTGGAAAGATGTTGCATCCTCCAAAAAGTTTAGTACTGTCACAAATTCTTTTTTGATGGACATCTTGGGTGTCCATTTTAGGTTCAAAACTAGATTTTGAACCACTTCAAAATTAGAAGGAAACTAACCCAGCATTTTTTGAGTACCTGCTGTGCTTTGGGCATTGTGCCATGTGCTTTGATTCTTTCTGTCACCTGTAAGTACAGTGATATGTTTTTCTTACTTTCTGTACTTTTCCTCCAAAGTGAGAATTTAAACCCATTAGTGTGTCTATACATGTAGGCATAAGTCTGGCACTTTGGTTATGAATTATATAGAGAAATCTTCCTGCTAATTATGTATTTTTAAAAAACAAAAAAACTACACACATGAAAACATTTTCACATTTATGGGGCAAAGAAAACTATTATTACGAGTTTCTATTAGAATATAATGTTATAAAGAAAATTACTTTGTATGGGAGTTTGGGAATTAGAGAACAAATAGTTAAATATGAGGGATGTTTTATTTTCCCACTTTCAAACTTGCCCTTTTTGGATGTTTGTGAACATGCTGATTGATATGTCCTCTGACTCATTGTGTTCATTAGCACAGCAAAATTTTATCCCATAATAAAGCTTTTTAAAAATACCTTACCTATTAAAGCTATTAATTCAGCTTTGTTACTGAATACATTTAAACCATCTATGAAAAAAATAAATTTAGTAACGGCCTTCTTTTACCTTCAGGTCGTCTAAACTATTCATATCCAGGATCCGATAGCTCTCTGCTTATTAATGGTAAGTGATAATTGATTTACCCTAGTGAAGTTGACAGAACTGAAACAAGTTAGTCCTAGATGAGAAAATATAGTAGGTATGCTTTGACAAGTGGAAAAATGACATTAGTTTGTTCTGTAATGATAATTGCAAGTTGCTATTACTTTATTAGCTATATAATGAATAATTATTTTTCCTCCAAATTGCAGCAGTAACTTTTTTTAAACTTTGAGAACTGACTTATTCTCTGTCTTGAAATTGATGACAGAATAAATGAGAATCCCATAATTATACATAAAGAATGGTTTAATCTACCATTAGATTCTGTAGAGTGACTTTTGAAATGTCAACATGAAAACCATTTCCATGTAGTTAGAAAAATGTTCTAGGAGAAAGGGAGGGTAATCAGAGATCTGAAACCAGAAAAAGCAGCCTGAGAGCACAGGGGTTGACATTGTAAAGGACAAGGTCATTCACTATTTGCTGTCTAATGAGAACAAGAAAAATGAAGTTTTATTGACATTTACAGTGCCTTTGGTAAATTCTCCTTTCTGGTTCTAAATATTACCAATGTGCCGTTGAGTTCTCTTTTATGTGCCTATGCTGCAGCGGACTGAATTGCACAAGGAAGGGGCATCTCCTCGTAGAAGGAATTAAAGAATCAAAAAGTGTCTGTTTCGTACTACTATAGTTTAATAGGATAAAATACAAAAGTCTTATTTACTTCTTTCCTCCTCATTCACTATTGAATATGGGTTTTAAATTTGTGTGTTCACAACGCCTTCCATCTGTCAAAGCTCGTTGTAAGTCCCACCACCTCGAAGAAGTGTTCTTGGCTAAATAGCTATATTCTCATCATTATTACAAAAACAAAACAAAACCAAAAAAAAAAAGCCCCCCAAAACAAACAAGCAAACTTTGTACTTGTCTATGGTATATTGTGAATGGAGGATTGAAAATTATTTTTATGACTGGATCTACTTTTGGTTAGTATTTGACATCAGTATTCTGTAGAACGTAGGATTGTTGAGCCAGGAAAAGTTAAAAGGAAATTTGATTTATGAGAGTTGCCGTGGGTACATCAGATCCTCTGAAGACTGTACAGTTTATAAAAGCCTCACTTATTCATCAGACTTTGGTCTTTTCATGCTACAGCTACCAGAAATAATGCCAAAATATAATATTTCACTAGAAATGTGTGTAGACTGAAAACCAAACCCAGTGGTGATAATGGCATCAAGATAAGTGGGAATAATATAAGGGTTGCCATTATAGCAGGATTTTAGCTTTTCCTGTGGAACGAGTTCCCGAGTCTGTGTGCTGGAAATGGCAATGAACCCAAGATTTGAGATGCTGATGTGCGATCTTAGGCAAAGTGGTCAACTCTTCTTTGTCTCAATTTCCTCATGCAGTTGCTAAATTAGATCAGTTGCCCCTGGAGTCCATCTTTGTTGAGGTGAGACTCTCTAATGGGTTTTCCTTAAAGCTAAATTCACTTCATTTTTTTTTTTTAGAGTCTGTTATTGTGAGATTGCCTCCTCTGCCCCTGCCATTAATATCCTTTCTTTTATGAATAGATTATTTTTTTGTGACCCTTACTTGGCAATGAAAAATAAAGGTAATTTTCCCCCCAAATAATTGTTTTGAAATTTTACTTGTCCATAGATTCTAAAAGGGACTGGATGGTTTTTGCCGTCGCGTGCATGGAAACTGTGTTTATTAGAAAGGTATACCAGCTGAGGTTAATATTGTCTCAAACTGAAAGACAGGAAGATAAAGAACAAAGAGTTGTCAAAGAGGGAGAACTTGCTGGTTCCTTAAGCATAATCCCAGAGGGGTTATGACTGCCATGGTCTCAGATCCAGTGTTCATCTCAGAGGGTCCTAGAACTTGATTTTATCATATTTGATCAAGTGTTAGTTCTTAATAACCAACCAGCTAGGACCAGATACCAATTTATACATTTTAATAAGGAATAAAACTAGGTAGACCAGGTGCTGGAGGTGACTGACAGAGTCACTCTTTCTCCAGTAGCAAAGTCCAGATTATAGCAGATTACTTTAAAATCATGAAATTAAAGCAAGGTGGGGGTGGAGGGATGTTAAGACAGTTTTTAGTCACCTTGGTGTGGATGTAGGCATTGCCCATTCTCTTCAGTCAAATTTATGAAACCTCTTCTATGGCGGATTGCTTCTATAGATAAATTAATCTCATTTGTGTGTTGATGTTTTAGTATCTTTGCTGGCAATTTAATTCATGATTTGGGGGTACCTATCGTATAAATCTACTGTAAAGCACTATTTGTATTTAATGAAGATAACCTTTGGACTCATAAATACTACCCATTTCACAGAATTGTGATGAAGATGAAATGCATGTAAATCACTTAGCGTTGAACTGCTACATAGTTAAAATAATTAGAATGTTTGGGAATATTTGTGGATAGGAATATTAGTGCGAATATACACATAAGTATTTTGGTTAGGAATATTAGTGCTGAAAATTTATAAGGAAAAAACAAAACGGGATTAAGATGAATGTAAAAATCATCTGTAGTTGAACATGCTTTCTTTGGCTGATTATTGAAATAAATAACATAAAAACTACTACATTCATTTTTAAATGCAGTCCCTTTGTATCTCCTACTATGCAGTCTTTTCTTAAAACTGAAATAAAAGCCTAGTACATTGTGTTGCTTTAATTCATTATTCAATTTTAAGACTTTAGGGACCTGTAAGGAGCTGCTCTTCCCTGTCCACCATAAATAATCTATTCAGGCTTAAAAACCTTTAGAAAAGTGATTTTATATAGCTACTCTACTTGTCTCAACTGTAACTTTCAGAGCTTTTTCTTCCAAGCCGCTGTTGAGTTGAAAGCCATTTCTTTGTTTAGATAAAAATATGTGAGAACTGTTTACTCTCTTCACATGAACATCTGAATTTCGACTATGATTTTCATTGTATATCTCGTTTTGAAATTTTCAAGCAATCCCAAAGCTTTTTGGAAAAGAAGTGGGGTTTAAATCCTGAATAAATAAAATGAAAAAAAGATTCAGAATAGTCTACCAGCTTCAGCAGTTTATATTGGAGTAATGTTGGGATTTGCATGTACAAAGATAAAAAGAGCTTACTCATCTAGTGGGTCAAATTACTTTTTTTCCCCTTTGGCCATGCTCAATCATCAGTTTTTATACTACGCAGTGACCTTCATATACCACTCATGACTTTTAAAGACACTGCCCGTATAATTCAACAAATAATAATTGATAACTGTGCTAAGAGTGTTGTGGTGCACATTCTGGGGAAATTATTCAATCCATCACTGTTATTAGTTGTAGAGATTTTTTTTTTTTTTTTAGAGGACATTCTTGGGGGAAATCCTTGGATTTTAAGTGTATTAAAAAAACCAAACTTCGTAGCTACTTTCTGGATGCTGTATTAGTTTGCTAGAGCTGCCTTACGTACCACAGACTGGTGGCTTAAACAGAAATTTGTTTCCTCAGAGCTTCTGGTCCTGGAGGTTAGAAGTTTTTAGATCAAAGTGCCAGCAAGGTTCATTTCTTCTGAGGCCTCTCTCCTTGGTTTGTAGATGGCTGTCTTCTCTTTGTGTTCACATGATTTTCCCTCTGTGCATGAATGGTATCCTCATCTCTTCTTTTAAGGACATCAGTCATATTGGATTAGGGCCTACCTCCATGACCTCATTTAACCTTAATTACCTCTTCAAAGACCCAGTTGTCAAATACAGTCCTACTCTGAGGTTCTGGAGGTTAGGACTTTAGCATATGAATTTTGAGGAAGAAACACAATTCATCCCAGATCACATACCTTTTACTAGTAAATTTTATGTAATAGGAATGTAGTTAGAACATCCATTTTATGGTTATGAAAAACAAGCCTGAAACTGACTCAGTTTCTCAGCCAAGTCAGAAAGGAGTGTTAAGCTTGGGCCAGACTTACCTCAGATTCCTTTGGTATGTCTTGGTGTAGTTTTGAGACAGACATCAGATTGAAAGGTTAATTTTCCCTTTACCCATCTTGAAAAGTTAGTCTGCCTGAGAAAACTAACATGCAATCCCAACCACATCTGTATAAAAGTGCTCCTGCATGGTCCTTTCTCCCCCCACCTTCCATTCCATTGTGTTAGCCTTCCTAGGTGGGGCATAACACAAAGGCATTGTGTTAATAGGATTAACTGCTTCAAAAATGAAACCGCAGGCAGACAGCAAAATATATTAGGTTTTAACAGATTTATGTATGTATTTCCTTTTCTCTGTGGATGTCTCTTCCTTGGAAGCATCCACTAAAACATTTGCTTGTCCCAGAGGAGGAGATTACTTAAGAGATCTTTTTAAAAAAGGTTAGCATAGAACAACTCTTAATTATAGTTCTTTGGTTTGGAAGGAGGAAGATTGTTTGCTTAAACGTTGGGGGTGGTACACAGAAATCTATGAACGGGGGGGAGGGTATAATTTACCCATGAGAAATGTAGATTATAGTCACTTACTGAAAATGTATATAGTGTGGATCTAGTTGCTACAATAAGGAGGATGTTGACAGATGCCTTCACAAAAAAGATACTATGGAAACATATTGTAAATTCTAAAGTGCTCTGCAGTTGTTAGCCTTCGAATAGTAATGAAAAGCTGAGTAATTATTGAAGGCAACCTCAGAATATAGACACAGGAGTTTACTTTTGCGGAAAGGAAAAAATTACTACTTACTGAACATCTGACTGTGTGGTCATCATGTATACATAGGGTATCTTTTGTTATTCTCTGATCAGCTCTCCATTTTTAAAAAACTGAAGGTTAGGGACGTAGAGAAACTAGAGTCCCATTCTTTGCCCTTTTTTTCCTAAGATAGCTCTTTACAAATAATATCTTAGTCTCATCTTTATTGTATCTTATTGACATTCTTTGAATATTGTACCACCAAGTTAGTATAAACACAAGCCAATGTGACATATGAAATCTTAACCACTAGGCATATATTTAAAATAATTTTGTGACAGTGAGTCAGTCCATTACATTATGGGTTGATTTATAAGATCATTTAACAAAAAATAAATAAATAAATAAATAAAATGAGTCTTTGCATCTTTGTTGAATTGTATGCCCTGGTCTTTATGATGGTTGTCTGCTTTTTGGTTCTATCATCTTTATTCTTTTGTTAACAGATTAATTCCTTTTAGCTTCCAGTCTTTGACTTACATCTTTTTAAATGATTTACTAATTTAAGTAATTCCCTTACATACTTTTTTTTTAGTCCTACTGAAAAAATCAGTTATTTGATAACATCTTTTAATCTGAGCCCTCTCCCCTTGTTTTTTTCCAAATAGAATTGCTGTCTGCTTTCTCAGCTTGGGGGCAATGAGAGGTAGATGGAGGGCCTGAGGTGGGCCAGAGTAGCCTGAGTATGGGCAGTCTTTCATTGCCTACTAAAATCTAGTAATATCTTATTCATCTTCTTTACAAAGATGATTAGGTCTTCTCATGTAGGAAAGGATGTTTTTCTTTAATATACCATTTGTTTGTTTTTAACATAAGTACCAAGAAGAAAACAAAAAAGGGTCTGTGAACAAGTGTAGTAATATAGTTAATGTAAATAGTACAGAAGGGGGTAAATCAAGAAGTGAAATCCTTCTTTCTTTCCCCATGTCAGTTTTTCTCTCTAAAGGTTCTTGTGGTTGTTTCTAGAAAAAAATTTTACGCATATTCCCACATACCTGCTTGTATTTTCTTTATTTCTACATGTACACAATAAGAATCATACAGTACACACATAGAAAACTCATGGAAACTACATCTTAGAGAGCTTTAGATATCAGCACATGAATATGTGCCACTCTTTTTTGTTTTTTTTAAAGGTTTTATTTATTTGAGAGAGAGAATGAGAGAGAGAGAGAGAGAGAGCACATGAGAGGGGGGAGGGTCAGAGGGAGAAACAGACTCCCTGCTGAGCAGGGAGCCCATGCGGGACTCGATCCCGGGACTCCAGGATCATGACCTGAGCCGAAGGCAGTCGCTTAACCAGCTGAGCCACCCAGGTGCCCCTATATGTGCCACTCTTAAAATGGCTGCATGCTAGGTATTTACTTCTTATGATTGTATCGCTGTTATGGATACTTTATTTCTTTTTGATTATAACAAATGTTATAACAAGTGAGAAAATGATATTTTCTAAGAAAAAGTCTCCATTTTTATAATGAAATATATATAGATATAATGTATTTTTTAAAAAGATTTGAAAAGTCTTTCTGTACCTTCTTTGCAAATCTAGTCTCCCAGAGTAGTAAAATGTTTTACTAGAGGGAATTTAATGGTGAATATAGGACATTTGTAAGCAATCCTATGAAGACATTTTGGGAAAATAAAGTGCTTTTCAATAGCTCTAATAGCAACATGTATCCAGAAATTATAAAAATTTATAGCTAGAATATTTCCAGTCTATTAGAACATTCTTGAATCATGTTAGTACTGAATATGAAGTTATCGAGGACCTTATAAGTAAAAACTAAGAAATAAAAATAAAAGATAAATGTATAAATAGTAGTCATTTTAAATCCTATGGGTACTAGAAGATTTGTATTCAATAGCAGCTTGCATTTTAAAAATCTTTTTAACAGTGTACTCTTTGGTGATTAAAGGAAAGATCTGGGCAGAGTTTATTTCAGCCAACTTAGCTAGAAGTTTTCCGAAATGTAGATTTCTTTAAACATATTTAAAATGAATTATTTTTTTTTAACTTGCCACTTCCTTGGATGTTTCAGAACCATCAAATAATATGCAACAGTTGATAATCATGAGATTGAAAATCTGTCTGACATTTTCCTCAGTAAAGTGGTAAAGATCTGTGTTACAAGTATGGCATCATAATAATCTTAAGCCAAGTATAATTTGAAATAGTTGGGAAAAAGGTGCTTAGTACATCTTTCACGTGTAGGGTGAGGGGCACTATTTACCATTTTGTTACTGTCTGGGTTCTGATTACATAGGTATGTTCATGTTACCAGAAATTCATTGAATTCTGTACTTACGCTTTGTGTACTTTTCTGTATACATGTCATGTCAAAATCTACACTGAAAATAATGTATAGTTATTAACAGCATTATAATAAGTAGAAGTAAAAAAATTAAACACTCTCATTTTCTATGTTTCAGAATATCATTGTTTTTAATTTTTAATACCAATTTATATTAATTTCCCTTTCTGATTTGGCAGATTTTATGGTTGTAAGCATTGTACACCTATAACTTATTTTCTCTCAATGTGGGAAAACATTTCTAGGTAGTTTTCAGAATTTAACCATGAATTCTCTTAGATTAACCAGCTTAATTATGTGGTACAAGATCAAAGTTTGAAAGAACATATTTAAAGAATTTGAGATTTGATTTTTGCCTTTAATCTGTAGTACTTACTATTCCTGAAACTGTAGTTATTTTTGATAAATGGAAGCTGTGAGAGTTTTATGTTAATTTTGTAGCTTTTAAAAGTCTCTGTTCTTTCCAAATATCTTTTTTCTTGGAAATCTAAGCAGCATCAATCAACTTTTTAAGATTGACAGAACCAAAATTTTCAAATCATTTATTTTCCCAAACTCCCTTATCATTGAAGCAGTCATAGGAATAGAATGTTCTTAAGCATCTGTTTTTATGATATCTTTGTCTTTTTAGCCTATGTCAGGTTGACTGAGAAAATACCTGCCCCCCCCCACCCCAAATTTAAGACCTCTAGCAAAGTGAAATCCTAGCTGAGGGAGATTTTATGTGGTTTTAATCCATTTGTTCAAGTACTTTGGTGAAATTCAGTGTATCTAGTAATGGAAGAAATGTATTTTGGCATAAGACAATTTCATTTTGGAAAATATGCACATGGTACTTCCAAGTTACAACTCAGTTATAACTGAGTTATACATATTGAGCATTTATGTAGTGGGCTAAGAATGAAAACCCTGACCAGTCTGTATAATGACTTCTTAAAGGTGCTACACCTTCTAACTCAGGAATCTTTCCCAGCTACCTATTTGAACACTTCTCTCTAGTCAAGCCCTCGCTTGTTCCGTATGCTTCTGTTCTAGGCATCTTTCCCTGAACATTATAGCAACCCTATTTGCTGTGTTGCCAGGCCTGCAATGCCCTTTCTCTGTTTTTTCCTTAAGGTCTCAAATGCTATCCCATCTCCTCCTCAAATGCCACACCCCCCTCTCTGATTCTTTAATCGGAGCCATTTGCTTCTCCTCCTCTGTTCTTGTTGTACCTAACACATAACTACAATAGCAATAAAAATAGGTATGCTGCATTGTCATTACTTGCTTACGTGGCTGTCTGGCATTTAAGGTTGCTAGTTCCGTTGTAGTCAGGGCCATGTGCTGTTTATCCATAGTCCCTAGCAAGACAGGCATTTAAGCAATGTTTGTTGAATAGGATTAAGGTAATTGGACAAGCTGGGCTTATAAGTGCCAGTTTTGTTTCAGGGAAGACATTTTCTCAAAAGTTTCTTGATTTAAAGTTTATACTACCATTTCCCAAGTATTCAGGGAAATACATATTATATTATATTATATTATATTATATTATATTATATTCTTTTCTTTTCTTTTTTCTTTTCTTTTCTTTTCTTTTTTTTTTCTTAGCTGTAACCTACTTGGCAATAAAATGCCAGACCTTATACTTTTCAGCATTTGGGACATGGTGGAAAATTTGACAAGGGACAAGAAACTTCCTTTGGCTAAAAGGAAATTTATAAGTTGCCTAAAGATTTCATTTGTTATGATTTTCTTTATTAGGGATTAATCATAAAGCCATGGTGTAAAATTGCTGTTTATCCTGTACTGGTGAAAAAGTCATGAATTAAATATTGAAATATTTACTGAATTGCTAGTTAGCAGGGAATTTTGGGAGCATTTAAGATCAGTGTGGTAGGAATTGGTTTAGATCATGTTACATATTACCTGAGTGTCGTACTAGTCTGGATCCTGAGTGACATGACAGTTACAGCCAACTACTTATCTTACCACAAGTAAAATTCAGTACAGCTTTACAGTGTCCTTGAAGAACTTAAAAAAAAAAAAAGCGTGCATTAAATTGACCTCTCACCATCCAAATTCCTTGTTTTTGAGACATTTACTAGGAAATGAGGAACATAGCCAATTTTTTTTTTCAGGTTCAAAAGCTGGTAGATGAAATCACAGTTGATTCTTTTGACAATGTTTGAAAGGTTGTTTTTTTTTTCTCATTTGACATGCAGCAAGGACATATGGGCGAAGGAGAGGTAACATTATTGTTTCTAACTTTTGAACGTACCAGTTGTATTTGGAGAGGACCTAAGTTTGCTCAATTTCTTACCCTTGTGTGGAAGGTGGGGAGGGGGAAATGCGACATAGCTTTGATCCGTACATACTTTGTATGTCATAGTTAAGATTATAGACTTTCTAATTTGAAGGAGTCAGAATGGTAGGATCTGGATTCGAATCAATAATGTCCTGTATTATAAACTCAACTTACTTATATCTGAAGATTTATTTCACCTTTTTCTTTTCTGAAAGGAATTTCTTGGAAGAAAAAAATTAAGGATCTTTAAAAAGGAAAATATAGTGTGACTTGATTATATTGGAAGCTCAGTTATACTTGAATACCTTATGTCTATTTTTTTCTACTAGGTTAGCCTAATACATTTGGTTTAAAATGAGATTAGCTAAATAAGTGACTACTCCTGTAAATTTCAAACATTGGGGGAAAAAGCTCTAGAAATTTTAGAGAATTTTAAAGAATCATTTCCTAGAGGTGCCTGAATAAACCTTATTTTTGCCGCCTGTCATAGCTTTGCCTTTTTACAAGCAAGTAAATTAGATAGTCAAATAGCTCAACTTTCGAATGTAAGTGACTTTTAAAAATTATTTAGGAAAAAACCTCCAATTTTATAGTCCTTTTTTATCTTCATTATATAACTAGAGTTTTGTAGGGTAAATTCATAATAAATATACTATTACTTGGGTTTAGTTAGGAAAGCTGCAAGGAAGACAAGTGTGGCAACAAAGACATTGGAATGTTTCAGTAAAGGAAGAGCACTGAACCTACATTTCTATCGGATCCATTAACAAACTCCTTATGTAGTACCTAGAAGTAAATTGGCCAGCCCGACAAGTGACGAAACAGTGCTTGAAAGATTCTGGTTTTTTGTAGCTCCGTGTTTTGCTTATGATTTCCAAAGTTCATATTTTGTTGTCAGGTAAACACGGGAATAATATTAACCACATTGGCATCTCTGGTCTTTTCTGCTTATATATTCTGTATGATAGGATTTTCAAACAGCAAACTTCATGATGACTTTTTAGAATTAGATAGCTCTAGTGGCAGCTGCTAATTACTCAACTAAAAAAAAAATAAATCTTTAGCATGCCTAAAAATCTTAAATTCTTTAATACTAGGCAGTGAAGTTGGATAACAGCCATCAATGGGTTTTGGTTATATCCCATTAAGGTAAACCAAGATGAGTGCTCACTTTAAAAATGGACTTGTTCATTTTAAGGACAGTCTTAGAGGAAATTGGGTAGGCTATATTATTTTGTGTTTTAAAAAAATTTAAGTGATCTAGCATCTGATAGTCGAATCTAATCCTTAGTGTACATGTCTAGGCTGCCTGTGGCCCTGGGGCCCTGCCAAGGCAATGCAGTCTACTGCCAACAGCTTTCAAAAGAGTGCTCCCTCCTCCTGTACTTCCGTTTCACCTCACTGAAGTTTCTGGATCCCAGGGGGATAGTTGAGCAGCCTTCTATTTAACCGTGTACTTTCTCTCTGACTCCACTAAGACTTCAAAGTGATGGGAATTCAAGAGCATATCTAAGTGATTCGCTATTCAGTGAGAAAAATAAAAGCCATTTTATTGAATCTGCTGTTTTCCTTGTTTCTTGTGTAAGATCAGCAATGGCAAGGAACATTTGTTGTTAGCTTTTTTTCCTGCTTTCTATTCCAGGTCAGTCTTCACTGTTTCCAATGGAAGATGGATTCTTGGATGATGGCCGTGGGGATCAACCTCTTCATAGTGGCCTGGGTTCACCTCACTGCTTCACTCACCAGAATGGAGAAAGAGTGGAACGATATTCTCGCAAGGTGTTTGTGGGCGGATTACCTCCTGACATCGATGAAGGTATATTTACAAAGAACTGCTAATTGTACAGTGCCTGGACTGTGGCACATAGTAGCTAACTCATAGATAGTGGTTGCTGTTATTCTAATAACAATCTTATCTGGCTCCAGGTATTCAGTTTTGATTGCATTGTTCTCTTGTCCTGTCTTTCTATCCTGGCATATAAGATTAGTTTACAACAGAAAGGGCGCAGGACTTCGGGAACCAGCTGAAGCAAGTGATTAGACTAAATGAAAAGAGTACCTCTCGTTGGGAAACCCATCTCAGGGGTTCTGTTGTGGGCAAACATAGTGCTTACTGCATTTTTGTCTGTGTGTGGTGCCTTGGCCAGATATGTTTTCCTGTTTGTTTCCTACCTGCTCCAGAAATGTAGTTAATTAAAAATTTGAAATCTTAGATTAAGGATGAATTTTTGAAAAATAAGCCCTAAAGTTGTACCACAAGAAAGGGAATCTTAAGAGTTTTATCATTTTCTGAGTATTTTTTCACTTGCCAAATATTTACAGGCTTTTTAAAAGTCACACACTGTTCTTAGGTTTGTTTACAGTATAACCAAGATAGAAAGTCTTTGTGTGCATAGAGTTTCAATTCTAGTAGGGGAAGGCAGATAAAAAGTGTGTAATCATGCAAGAAAATATCAGAGAGTAAGTATTGAAAAGAAAATAGCGTGATATTGTACTGTTTTGTGATATGATTCAGGGTATCTTCTTAGATTAGGTGGTTTAGGAAAGCCTCTTTTTTCTTTTTATTTAATTAATTAATTAATTTATTTATTTATTTATTTATTTTTAAGTAGGCTCCATGCCAAGTGTGGAGCCCAATGCAGGGCTTGAACTCATAACCCTGAGATCAAGACCTGAGCTGATATCAAGAGTTGGATGTTTAACTGACTGAGCCACCCAGGTGCCCCAAAGAAATACTCTTTAAAGGAAGTGATATTTGAGCTGAGATCTGCCTTAGGAGCCAGCCAAAGGTTTAGAGGTCTTTAAAGAATCTTTAAAGATTAGTTGTTCAATATTTTCTGCATCTGTGGGCCTAAGTGACCCTAGTTCAAGTTCAGACTAAAACTCAAGTAGCAGACCATGTAGCAACCGTATATCCTTAGTGGTGGTGGTGGTGGTGGTAGTGGTTTCCCTAATCTCTTTTGTCTTGGTTTCCTAAATGGAAATGGCAATAAACCAATTAATGTTATGGAGAATAGAATCGTTTTCTCTAAAACTCTATAAGGTCTAATAGTAAGGTTTTAATAACTTCCAATTTAGACTGAGATTAAATATATTGAGTCACTTCATTTTCCTTAAGATGGGCAATCTTTTGGAAGGTTGAGACAAAGTTTTCAAAAAGCCAAAGATTGAAATAAACACAGTTCTCTTTTGTTTTGTTTTGTTTAATCTATGAAAAATTGTCTTGGGTGGAAGCTGTGTTGGGATTTCAGGCTAGACCGAATCAGTCTTCATCCCGCTCTCAGAGGACCTAGCTTTCCAAAGTGTTCATCCTGGGCTGACCATGTGGTCACAATATTGGCCTCTCTAATAAGCTCCTGGGTGTGGCCTGCTCTTTTCTTTACCTGGAATTCTCATTTTCCTTAGTATTGTGGATTCTTGTTTTTTTGACCCTTGAAAGTCAAGTCTTTAGCCCAGATGGTGTTTAATGAATGAATTATTTGCTTACATACAAAAAGAGAGCAAAGAGTGAATTTTATCTGACCTTGCCTGGAATAAACTCCTTCTGGCCCAGATAGTCTATATCTTTTTGGAAAATTACTGAGCAATCTTAAATGTGCAATTTCTAAAATTCTTAGGAGCACAGATAAATATGACTAGTTTGGCAAAGGAGATGGTTTAAACTGAGCAAAATTAATGGGAATTATGATAATTATCAAGCATGTTGATAAATCAGTAGCAATTTAAGTAGACAGACCTTTCTACTATAATGTAAAATATGTATTCCTGAGAATAGTGTGTTCTGTAGAATTATACACTAAAGATTATAAGGTTTCTGGGGAAATAGGGAAGCAAATAATTCAGAACCCAATGACCTTTGTGCCGGAAGCACTAACAAAAAGAGAATTAATACCTTGAAAATAACTTGGACAATTCAGGCAAGTAGCTCAATGTAGTTAGAAGCTGCCTCAAGGAATACTGAAAATGCACAAAACCAACAGAGCAGAAATGCTGGCTTGCAGGCTTGGAGGCAGCACAGATGTAATCAGACCTCTGAGCACCTGAGAAAGTGCACACTCCCAGGAGATGAGAGCCCTGCAAGGTTGGGAGTGTGCCTCTCTAGCAAGAGAGCCCTGGTTGCTGTGCTCTTTTTTTATTTCCTTATAAGAGAGTAGGAGGGCTCCTGCCTGCATATCAGACAAGCGAGGGGCTTTTTCTCTTCCTGGTGAAGGTTTAATTCTACTACCAGTATGCTAGCTCACCTTGCCCAGGAACAATCATTTGCGAACCAGTACAACTTCCAGATTATAGTGATTTCATTCCTCTCTTCACCAGTCTGTCTTCATGAGCTAAATGGTACTGCAGAAACAGGCAGCATAGCAGAGCAGACTGTACTGTTTTCACAATCTGGAGGAGAGGAAAACAGTTCTGCCGGCTTGGAATTTGAACACATCCCCCATCTCTTCTTTTCCTCTGTCCTGCCCTCCTCCCAGGTCTTATCTATACATGCTTACCTACTCTTTCCAGAAGCTCTTTGGAAATTTATTTTCCTGTTGTCTACTCATGAGTCTGGTCATGAGGAAATGGTACGGGCTGGGAGTCATCTTACAGAACAAATGGCCTCTATACTTCTAGGACTGTCAAAGATGTAAAAGATAGGAAAGAATGAGAAGCTGTTCCCAAAGTGAAGAATACAGATACCCTATAGGGACAGAACATCTAAGTGTATCGTGTGTTCTGGATAGGATTCTGGATCAGAAAGGGGAAAAGAGATACTATTGGGATAGTTTGAAATTTGGATGGAGTCTGTGAATTGGGGAGTAATATTGTATGAATATTGATTTCCTGATTGGGAAGGTTACATGGTAGTACATGAGGAAATGACCTTGCTTTGAGCAGGTGCCAGTGGTTGTATTTCTGGGTTATAGAGCGTCACGTTAGGAAAAAAAAAGGTAGGTAGGTAGATAGGTTGATTCATGCATACATAGAGATAGAAAGAAGGAAGAAGTGGAAGGCAAATGTGTAAAATAGTAACAGTTGGGGGAATCTAGATGAAGGGGCTACAGGAGTTCTTTGTATTGTTCTTGTAAATAGTAGATTTGAAACTGTTTTTTTCTAAACTACTTCCCCAAAATGATTATAGAAATATTTACATTTACTTGTTTTGCTTTGCTTTGTTGTTCATTAGATGAGATCACAGCTAGTTTTCGTCGCTTTGGCCCTTTGATTGTGGATTGGCCTCATAAGGCAGAGAGCAAATCCTATTTTCCTCCTAAAGGTAATTCTCAAGATTCAATATACGTGTACAGTGTATCCTTATATTGTTTAATGTTTAGCCTTTTCATAAAAGTTTACCTTTGCTGTAAGATTTTCCATTGTTAAACTTATATTTTCCCAAATGCATCTTTAAATTTATACCTAATACATACTTTCAGTGCAAATTTAATTTTACTTTAAAAGATGTTTCAAGATAACAAACTGAACTTAATGTTGATACTATCAGACTTTGCGTAGGAAGATTTAAGTTTTCTTAATTTTTTTTTTTTTACTCTTTTTCCCTTCCTTAGTTTCAGCTTATACTTCCTTTCTGTTGAAGAATTAAAAAAAAAATTTAGGGAACAAATAAGTCTTTTTTTTTTTTTTTTTTCCTTTTTATCAGGCTATGCATTCCTGCTCTTTCAAGATGAAAGCTCTGTTCAGGCTCTGATTGATGCATGTATTGAAGAAGATGGAAAACTCTACCTGTGTGTGTCAAGTCCCACTATCAAAGATAAACCAGTGAGTGCTGTCTAACATGAAAATAGCTTCTTGTTTTTGCCTTCATATCTGCTTTGTTTGGAAACCCACAGACATCTTGATGTATCTGTTAATTGGTGTTTGTTATCCACTTACAAACTACTGTTGTTGCCAACCTCATAATGTTGACATTCTATATTATTTACACACATTATTTTGACATTGAATTTTTTTGTTAATTAAAATAGTGGTAAGTCTTTACCATTAAAAGATTTAACTTGATAATGCATTTGATAAAGATAAAGTAGCTGAATTTCCTCTGAATAATAGAACTCAAAAATCACAAATAGATATTTGTCTGTCTCCTTCCTCTCTTTGTTCAAGATTTTGCCCAATACTATCCTTAACTTTTTGCACATGGTACTCTCCCAAAGTAAAATGAATTATGTATATACAGAAATGTGCATGGCCTACTGTTTTTTCTTTTTGAAAAAGTTTATATCATAAAATTTAGTCTTTAGGAATAGTAGCAACTGGCCTATTTGGACGAATCTGGCAAATTAACAGTTTATTATCACTCAGCCAGATCTAGTAATGGGGTACAGTTCAGAATGGAGGTGCCTATGGGTTCAGCTCAAGCAATAGCATTTTAATGGAGCTCCTCTTGGTATCTTGGGATTGCCTAAGTCCGGAACACTTTTCCCAGAATTCCCATGGCCTAAATTCTTTATACTTGACTTATGTTCCCTTGCAGTCCCCATAGGTATTTGAATTTGGGACCTCTGGCTTAGGACTTTGTTGATGTGCATATTAGGAATATCCTACTATGAACCCATCCATAGCCTTTGGTGTGGGCATTTCTAACAATTAATAAATGCAAACAATAAAAATAAGGTACACGATTCTTAGTTGACTAAAGCAGTGGACACATTGAAGTGTTTTTTTTTTTTTTAGATTTTATTTATTTATTTGAGAGAGAGAGAATGAGAGAGAACACGAGAGGGAAGAGGGTCAGAGCGAGAAGCAGACTCCCTGCTGAGCAGGGAGCCCGATGTGGGACTCGATCCCGGGACTCCAGGATCATGACCTGAGCTGAAGGCAGTTGCTTAACCAACTGAGCCACCCAGGCGCCCCACATTGAAGTGTTTTATCATAAGTTTACTGCAAATATATACATTTTTACTTGGAAATGCTTTTTGAAATAATGCAACAGATTTGTTAGGATCAGGAGTAGTTTGTGTTTGTAGGATTGGACACACAATCCTAGTTTACTTAGCACTGTATTCTGATCAACATCAAATACTGTACTAACTTACATGATGTGGATATTGGGGGGTTGGGGAGGATAGAAGCCCAAATAATTTGAGAAGTAGCTGATTGACTTACCAGTAATTAAGGAAATGTTAGTGATTTAGCTTATAATAGATAATAAAAATCGAACTTTCCACTTTGGTTCACTTAAAAATGGTTCACTTAAAAAATCATTTGGTTTACTCTTAAAAATGAAATGAAGGGTTGGGCTATGCTATATGTAAGTCTTCTAATTTTACAGCTTTATTGATTTATAATGATGTGGATTATTGTTTCTCTTAAAATACTCTGCAATAATTTTTAACTTATTTTCTCATAAATTATCTGCATTAAAAATGAGACATTTCGGTTTGTCTGCTCTCTAGGTACAGATTCGGCCTTGGAATCTCAGTGACAGTGACTTTGTGATGGATGGTTCACAGCCTCTTGACCCACGAAAAACTATATTTGTTGGTGGTGTTCCTCGACCATTACGAGCTGGTATGATGAAACAAACAGAAATGCCCCATTTACCCTTCAGCATAAGAAATACCTTATAAAGGTTATTAGGAAAATTCTCCAGGAGCATTTGAGTTAATGTCCAAGAGCGAGAGTTTTAGAGTCAAAGTATCTGATTTTGAATTCATGTGCTCTGCTCCCAGTTAATAGTAGAATGATGTTGGACAAATTATTTTCCCTCATTTTCAATTTCCTCATCAGTCAAATGGAGTAATAAGTGTATCTGCTTCATATAGAATTGTTCTGAGGATTAAGTGGGAAAAAGTGGTGCCAAGTGCTGTGGGTGGTGTTAGTGAGCATCATTCTCATCATCATCTGGAAAAACCCTTCGAGAGTAGATTGTATGTCAAGAATTTCAGGGTTTGTTTCCCATGCCCGCATTTGCTTACCAGGTATCTACTGAGCTCCGAAATATAGTAGGGTTCTCAGCAGTGCATCATATTTTTAAGAGTAGTATTTACAGGAGAAATTTCATCCCCAACTTCAAGTAAAATGAGGTTTATTGGTGTAAGTGAGGAAGAAAAACATAAAATGGACAAGAATGCTGTTTCAGAATTGTAACATTTCATGGAGAACACGATACATTCATTATTTCAGGTTTTTATATAAAAAATTGGTGAATAGCTAGACTGTAGGGAAAGGTAACAAGGATTTGATGATGATAATGTGGAAGGACCTCCACACAAAGTCTGCCAATCAATTTTCTAGTGTTCACATGATTGTTTATATTAAGCAATACATTATTAACTGTAAATATATGGTGTCAACATGGTATAGAAGCAGACAGACCAGGGTGCCAAGCCCAGCACTATCACTTAACCATCTGTGCCTCGATTTCCCCAGGAAATTACTACCTACTTCCTAGGGTTGTTTGTGAAGATTAAAAGAGAACATACATGAAGCACCCAGCAGAGCACCTGCCCTTACTTAAAAGATTAAAGATTAATGATTGATTTAGTAATTATTATAAGGATATGAGCTCAGAATACAGATGAACTGCTTTAGATGAAACCTTTGGTGAACTAGATGGATTTTCCTGATTTCACATACCCTCTTTGCTCCTTTTTCATTTAGTGGAGCTTGCCATGATAATGGATCGTCTGTACGGAGGTGTGTGCTATGCTGGCATTGATACCGACCCTGAGCTGAAATACCCAAAAGGAGCTGGGCGAGTTGCCTTCTCTAATCAACAGAGTTACATAGCTGCTATCAGTGCCCGCTTTGTTCAGCTGCAGCATGGAGAGATAGATAAACGGGTAAGTCGTAGATTATGTTCCAGAAAGTTCTAGAAATGGCCCTCTCAGTGTGTCATTACCAAGATTGGAATGGGGGGATTTTATATGACAGTAAAATTGGCAGCTGACAGTTATGCCTCTAGGACCAATTAGATGTATGCTTTGTAATACATCTAAGGATTCCTACGAATTTTTTCTATCCCTTCGTGTTTTGAGTAGCCTAACCAGAACGCTGTATCAATTTCCTCGGGGCAATTTAATCTCCTAAGCTATCGCCTCCGTTCATTCATTTATTCAGTTAGTCAATCATTCAGTAAATATCATTATATCAAGTACAAACATCAATGCCCTTGAGATCTCCTGACCTTTTTTTTTTTGATCATGAATACCTCAGTAAGCCCTATTTTTCCAGTGTACTGTGTAACAAGTGACTGAATAAATTCACTTGTAGGACTGCATATCTTGGCAATATTTCATTGTAACAAATTAAGTAGAAGTCATAATCTTTTTATTTGTAGTGTATTCTACCACCTGAAATTAGGTAGTAATTAGCATTATTTTCAGCACTTTAAATTCCTCTTTGTTGGTTTAGCTTCCCAATTAAAAAGCTGGAGAAAACCTCAGAGATAGTGTTCTCCTCTGTTTTCTAAGGTACTGTATTTGAAACTCTGTGTTCCATTGTCCATCTTATTTCTTTGCACTCACAGATTTATTTCTTATCTTTGTGTTTCATGCATTCGACCAACGTTTTAGCCTCTAGGACAAGAAGTCCCTGTCCTCAGGAGTTTATGTTCTGATAGATATAAGTGTGTCTTATACCACTGATACTACTCAAAGTGTGGCCTGGGTATCGACTGCCGGCAGCCAATGGTTACTAGCTTGTGGTGAGATAGGAATTTACACCAGAATGTGAATCAGCTACATTAGTAAGCATAATGTTTAGTTCAGCTGACTTGTTTTTTTTTCCCCCTCGTAGAAAGACTCTCTTGATGAAAGAAGCAATGCGTTGATTTATATTCTGGTGTCAGCTCCTTATTTCATGGGAGACTGGCACTTTAATTAGGACTGACTTAGGTATCAACACTCTGAGGCATTGTGCTCAAAAAAGTCCTTATTGATTGATTGTATTGTGCTGTTCTCAATTCATTATGTAGAAACTATCAAGTCAGTAGTGGTTTACACTTACTGCTTATGTTTCATTTCATGTTTATGCTACTTCAATGTCAGTATAAAATATAAGATTATAGTGGATATCATACTATATTGTGAATCTATAAAAAGAAAGGTATAGATTCTATTATAAACACAGAGGAAGAAGGCAAGACAAGTTGCAGTATACATTAACAAGCCCACTTGTTTTTTATTCACACTAAAAAATACCTACATCTGTGTAAGCAGGGTCCTCTGCCTCGCTGCTTCATCCCAACAAAGGTGTCAGAGGTGTAAGGTTAGTCATTGGAAATGCAGACTTCATTTGTGTTCCTCTGCGATCAAATCTTTGACCAGTGTTCTTGCCACTCGGTAGATGTTATGGAATGGCCTCAGGGCCAGAAGGCTGATGCTCTAGTTTTGTCTGCTCTTCCTGTCTTCATGTCCCTCGTCTTGTTCACAGCTAACCCTTGTCAGGATTCCTTGTCAGAACTAGATAGCACCAGTGGTAGTGATAGCCTGGTATAGGGGAATTTAACCATGAATCTCTCCAGGGGTAAAAGTAACCTACTCTTTTCTCACTGGTGAATTAATAGCCAGATTATTTTTAGTGCTTGAGAGACCCAAATGACAGGTTGGCCTATTGAACACTGGAACAGACCCAGTTTTATAAATTCACCTCTGACTTTTAGACTGAAGTCAACCATTCTTACTGACAAAGAACAAAGCAAGGTTTTAGGTTGTGAGGACTGTGGCTGAATCTTGTTTTCTCAGAGTTCTGAGTTTGTGGTTATAACCCAAGATGTGTACACTGTAAATAGAAACCCTGACCCAGGCTTTATTACAACTTAGAAGCTCATGACGCAGAAGCCACGCATCTTCCCTCTGATGTGAATATTGAAGCGCTGTTTTGTGGAACTGGGAAGCCCTTAATTGGTTTGTTTACATTATAATTCCACATATGACAAAAATCCAGATCCACTAAATAAGTGATGATCTGGGCCTATAAATACTCTTCTGTGGGTTTAATCTCATAATGTTCTAAACAGTTGGCTTCCCTTTGTGATTTCTGGTAGAATCGCATTTTCCTTTGAAAAGTGGCTTTTTCATAAAACAGAAACGTAAGATGATGGGTGTAAAAACCTTCCCAGGTTCTTAGAAGATGGATTCTCTTAATTCCAATGAAAGAGATACTGACCCTTGTTTTTGGGCACCCTGGCATAGATTCACTCAGACAGTGGACGGAAACGTACGCACCGTAGTCAGAGTTGCCTGGGCCATTCATGAAAAAATGTGAACCCATTTCTTTTCTTTTTAATTGCAGGTGGAAGTTAAGCCATATGTCTTGGATGATCAGCTGTGTGATGAATGTCAGGGGGCCCGTTGTGGGGGAAAATTTGCTCCATTTTTCTGTGCTAATGTTACCTGTCTGCAGTATTACTGTGAATATTGCTGGGCTGCTATTCATTCTCGTGCTGGCAGGGAATTCCACAAGCCCCTGGTGAAGGAAGGCGGTGACCGTCCGCGACATATTTCATTCCGCTGGAACTAAAGGGTAACTACAGTGCTCGTTTTCAGGCCTCAGAATAAGTGCACTCTTCTGTTAATTCTGACCCCTTCCTCAACCTCTTCACGCCGGCATGTCCTTTTGTAGCAGCCCGTAACTTAACAATAGTATAATGCAAAGAATGACCTATAATATAGGCGTTTTGTAGATTCTTGTGTCACTGGAAACAATATGTAAGAACTCCTTTTTCATATTGCCATCATGTTGCGTGGAAGTTTTGTTCTCTTGTTTTGCTGGAGACCAAGAGGATCCAAACTTCCTGTAACATTTTCTTAGAGGAGAAAGAGAAATATTAAAAGAGAAATGAAACAATAGAGTATTTTGGGTTTTTAAGTAAATTATTGTTAATAATATAACATATAAGAATACTTTTATGAAAATTAACCACGCACCAAGAACACTATCAGTCTGTCCTGACACAGTTTTTCCCCCAGAGAAGTGCTTTTGCCTTTTCCTTTCTCTCTTTCTTTTTTGCCTCTCTTTTTTCCCCTCCCCCCTTTTTTATTCATTTCACAGCAGTGGAGGAAGTTAACAATTATTAACAGGAAAGAGCATGTTAAAGCAAACACAAATGCATGAGCAAGATTGAAGCAGCATTAGAACAAAAATTGTAAGGGTTTAGAGGCCGAATAGAATTTCATGACGCCTCAGAGTTCCTACTACATCAGACAAAAAATAAGTAGGCAGAGCTAGGTTTATTTTCTCTCCAACCATTTTTAAAACTAGAATGTAAAAATTGGGTAAATTTACTACTGAGGGGAGTGCACTTACTTCTTTTTAAACTTCCTTATCTGGTCACAGCCCCAGGAAACCTACCAAAGCTAGAATTAATGACAACTGGTGGGAAAACTAGCATTTCCTCTCCTGAAGAACAAATGTATAAATTTTATTTTTGATGTTATGTATAAACTCTCTATCCTAATTTACTAACACTCATCAGGTGTCAGCCTTTGCTCCATTTTGACGTTCAAAAACAAGACAGAACAGAACGGACCTAGAGATACCTCAAGGATATCGTTTTTGATTTTGTGTTATAGTACAATTGTAGCCAAAACTGGAAAACAAAACCAATATACAAATTGGCTGTTGATTGGCTTACTTTTAGATTTAAAGTTACTTTGGGTATCCTGTAATTTAGTTGTAACATAGAAAATGAAAAAAAAAAAGTTAAAAAAAAAGTTAAGTAGTTGCAAAGTGTTTTGCACTGTTGAACTAAGTAACTGTGTAAATCTGTGCAAAGGTACGTATGTTTATCTTACTCTTCCTATAAAATAAAATAACATTACCATTTCAGAACTTAGCATGGGACATAGTCAGTGTTTGAAGTGCCAACTTCATCAAGTAATGCATGCTTTATTATAAATAAAATTCTAGCTTTGAAAGGCGTTATTATGTGTTGAACAGTATGCTTCAGGAGTAAATTTAAAATAGTCTCTTGAAGCCCTGGTCATGGAAGTAACTTATTTTAATTGACATTCTCTTATCAAATGCCCTACCCACCATTAAAAGGATTTTTACCAGTGTGCAAAACATTAAGAAAAAAAAAAATCTAATGGCAATCTTGCTAGTTGTGCTACCTAACAGTACCATCTTGGATCCTTCAAAACCAAAGACTTGCCCCAGCACTAAGGTGGAACCACCTGGCTGATGACCCCTACTGATTATCGTTAGGAAAAGCAGTCCTTTATTTTTAATACAGGCTTTAATGAACTATATACCTGTTAAGTTCCAAAGGTCAAAATGGAGGCATATGCTGTCTAATGGTCAAACACAGAAAGGGAGCTGCTTTTAAAGAATTCCCTACAAATATTGAAAGCAGTCATGCGAATGGAGGGTGCTCTTGTGTAGCTGGTCAGGGACTTTTTTTTCTTTTCTCCTGAACTACATAATTCTAATCAAAATGTTCATTTGCCTCTTTTTATTCTTTTAAATGCTTGTAGGTGGCTTGGGGTGTGCTATTGTGCTGTTCCTACTCAGTAAACAGGTGTGATGAGTTAACAAGAAATAACACTGTTTGAGAACTAGCTTTGAATAATTTTTCCCTTTGTACATGACCTGCTGAATTTCGGTACAGTGTTTTTGTAGCTAACTTATTTTGTCATGCACATAATGTATATTTGTTATGCACTACTTTTGTATATCTTGTTTTTCCAACAGTGAACATTTTTAGGCACACTTTTCACTGACGGGATATCTCTTTATGCAATACCTCAATTTTTCATATTGCAAAGAGTAGCTTTTTGTACTTTTATTACTGAGAGATCTTCATATACTTCATTTTTTAATATAAATAATTTTAATAAATTTTATTTTCTTATATTCTGCTTTTTATACATTTCAGTGCTCTGCATACATTTTAAATTATGAATGTTGTGCACTGGCAATGCTATTTTAGAGTCTGCAGAGAAGAGAAAGCATGTTGCTTAAACATCCTTCCCCAGCACCAGCTATTGGTGTACCTATAACTTAAGAAATAGTTTATGTAAAGTCACAAATTAATGAAGAAAATTCGCATGAAAATGACAGATAACACTGTAGTTCCTAAAAAGAAAAAAAAATTAAATGCATAAGCATAGGGTAGAAATTTAAAATAACAAAATTGTCTACAGCTTCTTACTAAGTTTTTAAAATTATTCATAACGCAGACATTCTTGGTGAATGTTTAGCCATTTTTAATATTAATAAATTGATGTTAAGTGTTCGATTCAGAGATGTCTGCTCTTTTAATTATAGATAAAGAAAAAAAATAGCCTGCCGTGGGACAGGTGTGTAATGTTAGTATGCATGACTAATGTAAGAAATTGTTATTCTACTAATATTTACTTGTGATTGTGTGACAAGCGTGTTTACAGATTATTTGGTTACACTTCAATTTACAGGGCATAAACAATTATTATCTATTACTCTGAACTTTATTGATTACATGTCCTTCAGATTACATGGGATTGTAGTTGGGAGTTACCATGTAACTCAAAACATAATTAACATGTAATTAGTTTACAGATTTTAGGGTATCACTTCAATTTACCAAGCATGTAGTTCTAGCGCACTAGCATGGCACCGGCCATGTACTTACAATGTAGTTACAGAGTAATTACATGGTTATTTTTGCAATGTAAAATAAAGTGTTTCTGATTATTTTCTATGTAAAGGAACCCTCTCCCTTCCCCTTCGGGCCCCACGCTTTGGTATAATATATATACTTCTCCATACACAGACCTCTGCAGAATGCAAAATAAAACTTGCAGTGAATGAATTTAGCATTTTATGAGAGTGCTGTTGGAAAGACTTGATAATTCACCCCTTTTGTTTTGAAGAGTTGAATCTTCTGTTAAAAGGTGATTTAAAACTTGAATGTGATGAATTGTGGCAAGTTAACTTCAAGTTATGTGCAATACTTATTTCAAACTTTTGAAAGATCTTTGCAGTGTAATTCTTTGTTTTTAATTGCAGACATTTAAAAATGTCATTTTCTACTGTTAAGAGTAATCCTCTTTCTTGCTGGTGTTTCTAAAGAAAAGAATCAGAAATCAATCTTTCTACTAATGTAAATTTGAGATTATTTTTAAAAATGGAATAAAAGAGGTTTTGGTCATTTGCTTTATTTTATTATCTTATTTTAAAGCTACTGTGATTGATAGCATTGTAAGAATTGGGACAATATTGTATTCAACTGTTTTATTTTTTATATTTTTAAAATTTAAAGTATAATTAGTTTTTATAATTTTCATCAGATTTTTGTTATATTTTTTGGAAGTGAAACTTTTAGCAAGTGGGTGTCTAGTTTTTACTAATCCCTAATGTTTTTTTTTCCAGTGTATTGCTCATATTATCAGAAGGAAAAGTTATTTAAGTATGTCAGTTAATTGTACTACTTGGCTGAATTTCCATATAGTTTTTACTGTGTATGGGGAGGTTGTAGTATTTATTATAGCATTTTGAATAAGGGTAATTCATTTTTTATTAAAGTCATTTTCACGTTAAGTTCCTATTTTTGTATGTTCTACTCTTAAGTTATATAACACAGTTCCTTTTTTAAAAGAGTTCATTTGTTGAAGTGCTAGTGGAAAATTAATGTTATTAAATAGTTTGCAAATGACTATTTATACCAGTATGCATATAATTTTTAAATATTTGTAATGTGAGATGTTGAATGAATAAAACTTTTAACTCAGCTTTCTTTTAATATACTTATTTATTGTGGACATAAATAGATTATGCTTCCATGATTAGGAATGGATCATTAAAAAGGTATGAGGTATATACTCTTGGGTCAAGGCAGGACAAACTGATACGAAAAGATGTCCAGTCGTACGGGTACTATAGTGGCAAGTGTGCATTGCTTATGTAAGTTTATAAGTATCGATGGGTTGTTGTCTTTGATCGGCACTATTTGTTCGCATACTGCCCTGCGGAGTCTTTTTTTTTTTCTTTTTGCCTTCAGTATGTGTGTGAGGCCTCAGTCAGGATCCGAGCTTAAGGCCAAGTCAACTGCTTAAGGCCAAATGTCCAACAAAAGTAAGGGAACATGTGTCTTCACAGAGAAGGTCACTATCTGGGAAGTTTAGTTTGGGGGTCTTTGCCAACGAAGAGCCTTGATTTTTGGCCACCGTACAAGAGGATCATGGCCAACAAGTCTTGACTTTCAACCCCCAGTTCCTCCCGAGATCCTAACATCATAGGAGACGGCCTCAGGGATAATAATCTCTATAGCATGTGAATTGAAAGTACTGTCTTTGATCTGGCCCATTAATCATGTGCACTACCGAGTACTGTGATGTATTAGTATTTACATTTTAATTCTTTTTTTAAAGATTTTATTCATTCATTTATTTGAGAGCGAGAAAGAGAGAGAGAGAGAGCATGAGGAGGGGAGGGTCAAAGGGAGAAGCAGACTCCCCGCCGAGCAGGGAGCCCTATGCGCGACTCGATCCCGGGACTCCGGGATCATGACCCGAGCCGAAGGCAGTCGCCTAACCAACTGAGCCACCCAGGCGCCCAGTATTTACATTTTAAACTGCATTTTCAAACCTTTAACTTAACGCTTTATTACGACATAAAGTATGACACGGAGGATATTCTGTTTTGTCAAATTTAATTTCTGCTCTTTCTCACCTTGAGTGTAGTATTCTTAAGCCCAGAAGAAGCAATTCTTGTCCTGAGACAAATGGACCGTAGAGGTCTTTTGCTTCTAAATTTTTTTTTCCCAATATGCAGCTCTGTGAACTGTAGGGGGCGCATGAGGGGCTGAACCAGCAGCACATGGGCTCTCCCAGGAATACCGGGTCACAGAAAGTTTGGCTGACAGTAGCTAAAACTCCTGTTCAGAGTTCAGTGAAGGGTCCCTAAGGAAGCCCCGGGGACATCGGAGATGTGGGTGGCGTTTGGTTGCCACTTTCTACAACATCCCTTGGCATTCTGGGTTGGTTTAGGCACTTGAAGAGAAAAAAAACAAACATGAGTAGATTGTGTTTTTTTATTTTAGGGCTTTATTTTAGGCAAGTGCATATCAACTATAAGTGATGTAACAACTGAATCTTGAAATAATACGTAGGTGCAGTACTTTGGTGTTTTAAATCACAGAACAGTGAATCTGGAAAGGGTGTGAGAGGCCATCTAGGCTGTGTTTCCTTATTCACTGGTAGTTCACCCAAACTCACCCAAAAAGGAAAGTTCTCTACCCCATTCTTAACCACTATTAACAATTAAGTTATTTCATAACCTCTTTTGGTAATGGTTTTGTATCCATACCCAGTTCAAAAGGAAAATAATCTTCTTAGGAATTTTTTTTTTTTTTAAAGTTTGATAAATACTCCCCTAATGTCTGGTCAGAAGTCATGGGGAAAGTAAATTCCTGATTTTAAAAATTAAAGAACTGTGAAGATATCGATGAAATAAAAACATTTAAAGGGCAATTCTTTTTCTGAAGTATGTAATGACGGAATGATAGACTTAAGAAACTCTTAATATTTATTTCACAAATTGTGATCTTCAGATCACTAAGGTCATCCTCTCTACAAGAAACAGACAAAAAAAATTTAAAGTTCTGTCATTAAATAAGCTTAGAAAATAAGGTACCCTGTTTTGTAGAAAATCAAAATATGCAGCTAGCTTGTGAAGGCTTTGAGAAGTTGTACAGTGAAGAAATCTGTCTTTGTTTGTTTCAAGTGTCTCTCCCCCCACCACCAAATTACTTTGCCTATAGTCTCTGATTACAGAGAACATGGGATCCCACGGGACATGCTTGGGATACGTTGCTGTACATTTTGGTATGTTTACTGGTATGAGGAAGTCGAAGAATCTCACTTTGGTTTTCTTTTGTTCTGCAAGGGCTCTTGCTCCTGTCCCTCCCTAGTCATACCCAGGGCTGTTGTCCTTGTCCACATTTAACTTTACGGGGTTTTGACATAGTTGCCTTGCTTCTAACCCCTGCACCATTTGCAGTTCATCTCCCTTAATTCCCCTCCCTCTACTCCCAGTTCCAAAAGAGAGAAATTGCTTTGCAGAATGAACCATCACCACCTTGTAAAGCTGTTTTGACTTTGCCACTCCCTGGCCCAGATCAGCCCGTACTTCTCATGAGGGCCATCCCAGGTACTACTTCAGACAAGCCGCTTGTTTGAATCTGCCATTCATGACATGCTATCTTTCTGATCATTTATATCATTTCCCCCCTTGGAAAATGTCCCCCTGCACCCCTGCCGATGCTCTGAGAATAGGGACCGCAGGCTTTGAATAAACTCTTAAGAATTCGGAAAATGAGCATTTGTGCCCTACTATGAACTCTTCAGCAGTACCAATGCAGTCTCTCTTATTAAAGAACATTTTGTTTTGGCATGCCTGAATCTTGTTGGGATATTTTAAGTTCGAATCTTTTTCTAGGCAAATTGGGTGTCATTGTTGACTGGCTGGAAAAAGTGTCATATTGTGATTCAGTGTGGTGACCAGAGGTGGAAAAGTACAGTTTGTCTCAAGGAAGTTAAAAATGAACAGTGGTGTCCAAATCCAGTGCATGCGCAAGTCACCAGTGTTTTCTATTGGGTATAATCTGATTAAGTGTCAGAGAAAAACTGCTGGTGGGTAGATGGGGGTGGAGGGTGGTGAATCAGTGAATACAAATGCCAAAAGCTAAGCTTGAGCTTTCTTTATCCTTTTCACTGGAGTTCTATTTCAGTAAGCAGGGCTTTGATACCATAAAAATGTCAATGTGATTAAGCAAATGTCACCATTTTAAAGAGATTATTTTCAACTCATCTCTCACCCCCCTCCAACACCAAAAGAGAGAGAAAAGAACCAAACAGACCCAGAAACAACCCTCCCACCCCCACCCCGCTGCAGAATCCAGTAAGGGCAACACAGGGCATTTAAAATTTGTTCTGAAATGAGTTACCCAGGATGAGAACTGGTGGTAATAAAAATCTGCGAAACTTCATAAAAGGTTTTAGGCAGGGTCCAGTACAGACCTGAGCCTCCTTATTTGAATGAAAGGAGGCATCCTTCACCTCTCATGGTTGAGGGAAAAGTGAAGCAGCCCTTGTGTGTTTAATGAAGATTTGATTTCAAAGACCTGCCACAAGGGTGGGGAGTGGGGGGTGGGGGCGGGGGTGTGGAATGGGCTGGTCTATCAGGTGACTCTCGGCTCTCCCAACTCAGCAATGATGGAATGGTTCTGAGAGCAAAACCACTAATTGCTGACCACCTTGGTAGGTCAGGCACTTATACATTAGCATAGTTCGCACCCATGTGAGGTACTGAACAGAATACAGAACTATCTCCAGGAAAAGTTGGGTGACTTGCAAGGTTACGCAGCCAGTATGTGGTAAAGGTTGGATTCAATCCCCATCTACCAAATCCCACATTTTTTCCCTGTAAACCTCACTGCCAGGGGAATAGCAATAGACAGGATATTTTTTTTCAGCTGGTATTTGCTTTTTTTTTTTTTTTATTTGAGAAAGAGCGAGAGAGCCAGCCGAGCAGGGGGAGGGGCAGAAGGAGAGGGAGAAGCAGACTCCCCACTGAGCAGGGAGCCTGAGGCAGGGCTCCATCCCAGGATCCTGAGATTCTGACCAGAGCCTAAGGCAGATACTTAACTGACCAGAGCCTAAGGCAGATGCTTAAGTGACTGAGCCACCCAGGCGCCCCTTGCATTTGCTTTTAAAACAGAAGCTTCGGGGGCGCCTGCGTGGCTCAGTTGTCAGGTCACGATCCCAGGGTCCTGGGGTCGGGCCCCGCATCAGGCTCCCTGCTCAGGCGGTGAGCCTGCTTCTCCCTCTCCCACTCCCCCTGCTTGTGTTCCCTCTCTCACTGTGTCTGTCTCTGTCAAATAAATAAAATCTTAAAAAAAACAAACAGAAGCTTCATTTTTTTTTTTTCAGATTTTATTTATTTGACAGAGACACAGCGAGAGTAGGAACACAAGCAGGGGGAGTGGGAGAGGGAGAAGCAGGCTTCCCGCTGAGCAGGGAGCCGGACGCAGGGCTTGATCCCAGGACCCTGGGATCATGACCCCAGCCAAAGGCAGACACTTAACGACTGAGCCACCCAGGTGCCCCAAACAGAAGCTTCATTCTTAAAACGAATCTGGGTGCTAGGTATCATGTTCGAAAAGTATAGAGACAGGAAGATGAAACAAAAGTTGCAGGAGAGAATGGGAGTTTTGACTGTGAGTCCTAACATGAGGCTACTTGCCCCTGAAGAATTGACTCTTGCTTGAGGGATTCACTCAAGGTGATGGATTTGGATATTGGAAACTGGGTAAGAAGGCCAGATGGAAGCTCTTCTGTCATCAAGCCTGGATGGCTCTGGCTACCTCTATGGTTCTTGTCTGCCTACTGGCTTCCCTTAAGTGTGTGTCTGTGGTTCAGTGGCCAGACTTGGTGTACCGTTCATTCCAGGAGATGGGACAAGGGAGTTAAGTGTCATTTCTATTCACTTTGAAAACTTCTTAATTCATATCTTTTCTCTTTGACCACCAGTGAAAGATCAGTCTGGGGTAGGAAACAAATAAAAAGGACTGTTTTCTGTAGTACTACGAATCCCCAAATCCCAGAACCACAAGCAGTTCTGGGAGTGAGAAGAACAACAATAATTACAACGACAACTGGCAGGGATGCCATGCTTTCCAAGTGCCAGGCATCTTGCTCTCGAGAGGTGTTTCCTCTTTTCAACATCCCACAACTTCATGCGATAGGTACTGTTAGTGCAGTCACTTTTAGGTGGCTAATGTTCCGAAAGGTTAACTAATCCGCAAAGCCGGGATTCAAACCCAGGCACACAAATACTAGGTCCTGTTTCACCTTGCCCCGTTTGAGTTTCCAACCAGCCGAAGAGGAGTTTCATTAAAATTTCACCAAGAAGTTACACTGAAAGGATACCATTTTACAAGTGCATTGAAAAGTTATTTCTCTTTATTTTGTCTGACGAGGATGTCTTTAACAATACTGTGATTTTTGTGGTAGTTATATCATCTCCTAAATTGAGAGAACTAAGAAGTGGCGCAACCAACCGAATCACATGGGTGCCAAGAAAGGATATCTAACTAGCCAGACGGATGGATGGCTGGGTGGATGGATAGATGGGTGGGTGGATAAGTAGGTAGGTAGGCAGATAGACTGACAGATTTACATACATATTATATATATATCTATACATCCAATTTTTTTTTTTTTTTTTTTAGATTCAAGGAAAATCCCCCCAGGAGAAAGGGTTTTATTTCTTTCTATAGAACTATAATTGAACACGTTCTATACATAGAAATCAAGCCTTCCCTCATGCATCCCTCATGCATCTGCCCTGCAAAGTCTCTGTAATCTCGCAAAAATAGTCCTGAAATCCAAAAGAGCAGGGAGAGGCTTTCATACTGATGAATTTTCCTGGTGAATTTTAAAAGAACACTTGAATATTTTGCTTTTGGACTGAGATGTCAGAATTATTAAAATAGATTTTTGCAGAGAATATATATATTCCCTGATTTTATATATATATATTTAAATTATATATTAAATATACATATATACTTGAAAAAGAGAAGTGTTTGCCATTTTTAGAGCCCTGGAACTCTGGAATGCCAAGCTTTGATCATTGCTGCAGCCTGAACAGCTGTTCCTGAACAGATGTGATGCTGTAGAGCCTGGAAGAACCAACTTAGAATGTTTGAACATAGATTTGCAGCAAAACGCCCTTCTGAGGGAGACATTAAGGCCACAGCCAAATACAGTCGTCAGCAACTTCCTTTCTCTTTGCCACCCGAAGAATTCAAATCTAACAAAGACCAAACACCACATTCTAAAATTGGAAGAGATACAAATGGGGACGCCGATTTGGTCCCCTAAGGTGTCCTACTTAAGTCAGAATCAGCAGCCCTCCCTGAGGGGTGTCCCAGGGTCGGGGAACGAGAGTGGGTAAGGGTGGACAGTAGGGGAAGGGGGAGGACAGGAGGAGAAGGGGAGTGGAACTCAGTTCATCAAATGCAGCTTCGTGTCAGAAGTCAGTAGCACCTCCCTCCACACACAGAGCCAGCAGCTGGGGCCACAGCCTTCCACACCATCTCTCTCTTCCAGAATGAGGATATTTTTGCAATGACGGCAGTAGTCGCCCATGATGGCAGAAAATCGGAATCTTTCTTGGCTTTCATTATACTTATTTTCTAGTACTTTCCCCTTTGAGTTAATATGGAGAGCACAGCTCCATGGCCTTCCAAAGCGGGGTCTGTGCATGTCTTAATCTGTTTCTGACAGCAGTTAGTGCCCTGGGTGTATGTTAACTATTACTATTAGCATCCTAATGATTCTTGTTGCTGTTATTATCTGTACACTTAACAAAGTGCCGGTCCGGTCCCCGGGCTGGGTTGGAGGCAGGAGTGGGTGGCAGGGTGACCGTGTGTGTGGCTGGCAGGAGCCCTCTGCCGCCGCCATCCTCCATCATTTCCCTTCCGCGTCTTCTCTGGGCTCTGCCCCATCCAGCCTGCCAGAGTTGCCATGGTGACGGAGGAAGTGTGGAGGCTCCAGGCCGAGTGTCTGCCCTGGCTGCGCCTTGTCCTTGTGGTCTCCTTCGCACGCTGGGGACGGGATTCCTCCCCCGGTGGGAAACCATACACTGCGGCGGAGGGCCCCGAGTCTGGGCTGCCAGCGTGAACACAAACTCCCAGGGACTGTGCCCTGGACCCCTGGTGAGTTTCAGCTCTGGAGAGCTGCCGATGAGCCGAGATTCTTTCTCTTTAGGGAAAGAAGCAGGAAGACAAAGGCAGGAGCTAGAGATTCGGCCTGGAGTCTGTCAGCTGACAATTGAGTTACACTGCCTTCGAGGAAATCTGACTTTTAGTTTCTCGGTTATTTCCCCTCTGCCTTTATAAATGGCAAAACGTAGGCAAAGGTGGACCCGGGCATGGCGCGAGGTAGTAGAGGTGACATGGATTTTGAAGTCAGGGGTCCCTGGGGTTAGGGATATAGTTCTGGGGTGAGACCCCAGGATTTCTGTCCCACTGCCATCTCTGGGCGAGTGAATTTGGCCATGTTAGGTAACCTCTGAATATTGGTTGTCTCACCAGTGAAAAGGGGCAGAAAATAATATCTCCATCATCGGGTTGAGGTAAGGCTTCAGTGAGACAATCGGGGAAAAAAAAGGACTTACCCTGGGGCGCCTGGGTGGCTCAGTCATTAAGCGTCTGCCTTCGGCTCAGGTCATGATCTCAGGGTCCTGGGATCGAGTCCCAAGTGGGGCTCCCTGCTCAGTGGAGGGCCTGTTTCTCCCTCTCTCACTCCCCCTGCTCGTGTTCCCTCTCTTGCTGTACCTCTCTCTGTCAAAGAAATAAATAAAATCTTAAAAAAACAAAACAAAACAGCGCTTACCCAGTACACATTCAAGACTGTCATCATCACCTTTTTTGTCCCAGATTGGGCCACTGCGAGGCACAACTACCTTGGGGACGTCCCCTCCCCTCTCTCCCTGAGATAGTACACTCACTGTCTCTGTACGGAGGAGACAGTGATACCCACCTCCCAGGACTGGGGCGAGAACCAAGTCAGGGGAATGCCCTGTGACCTGCCCTGCCTCAGCAGGGCCTCCTTGCTGTCACGTGGCCACTCCTCCATCCGCCTCCCCCCACCCCCACTGTGCCGTGCCTTCTCCTCCTGCCACTCCTTAGCTGGAGTGGAACACAAATCTGGCTTTGCCAAACCCTCCAGTGGCATCCCACAGCCCTGGAGATAAATCTGCATCTGTTTTCTCAAGTCCGTAGGCCCCGTGGCCTCTGGTCCCGGCCTCCATCTCTAGCTCCTCTCCACTGGGCACTCCAGCCACACTGTGGCCCTCAATCCATTCCTCTGATACAAGGCCCCTCCCCTGGGGCAGGGTCTTCTCCTCACCCCCACCCCGGTTGTTTCCTCAGGGAGAAATTCTCTGCCCGCCCCGCTGCCCTGTCTCCCCGACTTCAGGCTTCAGCTCAACTCCCCTTTGGCCCTGCAGGACTTAGCTCAGACATCACCTCTGAGAATAACTTCCTGGGTCATTCTTTCTAAAGCACCCCGCCACCCCCCCATCACACTGTGTCATCAGAAGCACTCCTTCTGACTAGTACTTCTTACAATGTGTAATTAGCATTATATATAATTTGTTTACCTGGTTTTTCTGGGTGGGGGAGATAAACATTGTCTTAGGCATATTTGTGTCCTCAGGACCAATCATGTGCCTTGTGCATCGTAAGTGCTTAATAAATGTTTACTGGACAAGTGACTCACAGGATCCGGACATTAGTTCTTTTTCCTAGACTTGCTCTCAAAACAGCCACTAAAGGATCTGTGCCTCAGAAGGGGGTGCCTGACAGCTAACAGGGCCCCAAGGCTCAGGTATTTCACAAGTAAAATAGAGATCGGAATGCCAGATAAAGGTAGCTCAGAGCCCCGCAGTGCTCATGGGCACCAGGTTCATCTGGGGATATTGTTCCAATGCAGGTTCGGATTCAGCACTGCTGGGGGCCTGAGACTCTGCCTTTCTAACAAGCTCTCAGGTGAACCCAGCGCTGCCGCTTCTCAGACCACACGGAGAAGCAAGAACTCAGTCCCTGAGGAAAGCCTTGGATTTTTAAACCTTGGAGTACCAAGGACAGGGTGAACGTAGTGACTGAGAGAGCAGACCCGAACTGGGTTGTGGGTGCACCTCCTGAGCTGGAAGCTGCTGGAACCCAGGACCCAGGGACCAGGAGGGGAGGAACATCCTCCCGAGGCCAGAGCAGACCAGCCAGATAGGATGAGAGGCTGGAATCTTGTTATTTAGAATGTGCCTTAGTTCCAGAGCGAGATTTCTCTCCAGGAGTTTGCTCATTCATTTATCCACTCATTTCTCCAGCAAATATCTGCACATTATTTATCCTGACGATACTGTGGGGACAGGACAGGTAAAGTCTCTGTCCTCTTGGCATTAACATCCCGGAAACAACGACCTGGATTTGAGACCTCAAGTAAGTATGTGTGTGTGTGTGTGTGTGTGTGATTTGGGTGAGTCATTTCAGCTTTTGAGCCCTGGTGAAATGTGATGCCCATTCTCAACATAGGGAGTAGCTGGGAGATTCTCAGGAGATAGCCCCTGACAAAGATAACACATTCTTATTATGCACAGAACCACTCATCTGAATTGTGAACTTGCTCTCTGTTAGCCAAAGGTGGAAATCTGCAAAGGAGAATTACAACGAGGGGTTTCCTTGTTCGTTCAATCATTCATCCAAGTGTCTGTACTATTCTAGGCTCTGGGGATATTGTGTGGGCAAAGCCATCGAAGTCTCTGTCCTGTTGGCATTTACATTCGGAAGGGGAAATCAGATAATCAACAAGAAAGCACAGACATAAGAAAATGTTCTGAGTGTTATGAGGAAAATAAAACTGGATAATTTGGCGAGACTAGAAGTGGGGCTACTTTAATTGGAGGTTTAGGCATTTCTGAGGTGAGATTTAAGCCGACCCCTGAATAATGAGAAAAACAAGCCATGGTGAAATCTGAGGGAAAAGTATTTTGGGCAGAGGGAACAGCCCATGCAGGAGTCCCGAGGCAGGACCAAGCTTGGCATATTTAGGAAAGGAAGAGCAGTGCATCTGGACACAGTGCCAGGAGGAAGAGGTCATGACATGAGCTCAGAGAGGCCAAAGGGCCAGAGAAGGCAGAGGACTATTAGCCACGGTAGATCTGTAGAGGTTTTGGGTTTTATTTTAAATTAGATGGAGAGCCGCTAGAGTAGCTGCAGGGGAAGGACGGGAACTGATTTAGGCTCACTCTGGTGATGGCATGGAGAAGAGGCTGTAGGGGAGCAAGCGTGGGAGCAGAAGAACAATTTAGGAGGGACGGCAGTGTGTTTGGGGGTGAGGACAGTGGATGTTGGTAGATGCCGGTAGCGTGGGCCAGGGTGATAGCAGAACAGAGAGAGGTGGGCACGTTAGGGCTACAGGTTGGAGGGACAGATACAGGAGAATGACTTGGGTTTTGGTAAATCTCACCTGCTGTGCTATTTTTGGAGGAAACACAATTTACCCTGTAGTACTAATCCTACTCCCTTGGAACATTTTGGCAAAAGCAAAACCGTTGTGGAACCAGGAGGAAACAAGGCAGTTCTAATCCCACCTAGATACACAGAAGCTTCGAAAGGAGGATATCGCTTGCAAAGGGAAATTTTTACCCCATTCCCTTCCCTGTCCTCGGAGGTCTCATTGAAATTCTTTGCTTGTTTGAAAGGGCACGAGAGATCCCGCTTTAACAAGTTATGAGTGGCACTTAGACGCCTTGAGCAGGATCTAATTCTGATTAAGCATTATTTTAATTCAGAGGGGTTGTATGGAAGGAAGATGAGATAGATGGGGGGACACAGACAACTTAATTAATCTTAGAGATGGGCTTAATAACCAGGGGCCGAGGCGTGTGTACACACATGTGTATGTGTGAGAGAGTGTGTTGAGTTGGTGGAGGGGAGGCAGCAGGGGAGGGAAGGAATGCTCAGTTTCCCTGGGACCAGGTCTAGAGAAGTTTCTCTGTATTCCCCACAGGGCAGGGTCCTCCCATCCATTCAGTCACAACAAACTCAGGTGTTCAGCCAGGTCCCCTGGGGCCCAAGGTTCTCTCATTCACAAAAGGCCAAAAAATGGAGTCAGTCGACATTATCCTGAGGTTAAACAATGGCCACAGAGATTCGCTGACAGGATAGAACCTGAACCATCATACACATTTATGCTTGGGTACCATTATCACATCCTCTGCCTGTAACACATAAAGAATCCAGTTTTAAAAAGGAATACCTATAGTTTCTGAGAAACACTTAATTCTGTTATGTTGTATTTTGGGAGTTAAAGCTTTATTTGTTTAATGTAAGCATTTTTAAATATATCAGAAATTCTTCATGTTAAAAAATGTACTTTCCCTCATGCTTCCTTCCCCCTGAAATGGAATTGGCCTGGGCCCCTTTCTTTCTCAAGAAGCCCTGGGCTTAGCATTTTGAAAGTTGGGGCTGGCTTAGCAGCAGGGACCATTCCAGGTCCCCCACCCTTTATACTCCCAGGAACATGGTGGAAGCTGCAGGAAGGACTTGTCAGTACCAGGGGAGAGCGAAGGAAGAGCATTTCAGACACAGATGAGGTGGGAAGGCCCTTTTCCAACAGTCATCTGCAGCTGCCTCCTTGGAGAGCCATATGTCCCCATGCCTGCGGCTGGCCAAATGAAATTCATGACTAGGAATATGCATCCGTTGGTTTTTCTCTCAGCTCCTGCAGCTGTTTGATGAGGGGTGCGGGAGGGACGAGCCAATCATCTCTTTTGTGGGCTGAGATGACATCTTCTACAATTGTTCCTGGTCTTTCTATGCAGTGCGCTACCTGAACACAACCCCGCCACCCCCGCTCCCGCCCCGGCAGCCAGGGCCACTCACCCCACAGGGCATAGGGATTGGAAATGCATTTTCCGCAAGTGTTATTTTCAAAAAGCTCACATGAAAGAGTCGTGGTTTGAATTCAGGCTACTAACTCTTGGTAAAAATAAAAATTGAGTGGTCTCTTTTTTAAAGGGTGGGGAAAAAAAAAGGGAGACTCTTTTTTATATGGGAGCCGTGACTGCCACCTGGTGGATGATGTTAGCTGAGCAACTTCCTTCTGTTCCTGGCTTTTTCTAATGTGTCTAGTCATTTACTTCTTTCTTTATAGGCACAGCACATGAGTCTGGAATGCCTGTGTATGTCAGGCACTGTGTTAAGTGCCTGGGGACATGTTGTGGGAACAAAAGGGTCAAGGTTCTTGCTTTCATGTAGCAATTATAGGGGTTTTGGTGTGACAATCAAGGAGCAAGCCACTAAATTAGATACTTCCAGACTTCCATGAAGGAAGAGACTGGGGGCAGGGAGAGAGGGACCCAGGGTGGCTGCTCTCAGGAGGGTCCTTGGCTGAGATCTGAACCCTGAGAAGGTGCTGGCTTTGTGAACTCCTTTCATCTGCCAGGCTCTCCTGACATCCCACTGGTTGTCCCGTCAGGGGCCATCCCCCCTGACTACTAGTAGAGCACTGGGTGGGCCCCAGGGGACAGGGGCAGTGAGAGTGAAATCTGTGTTTGTTCCATGTGGGTAGGCCAAAATACGCTCATGAGGTACAGTCGCCTTGGTCTTCTCCGTTCCCTGCATCTGCCCCAGGGGGCACTAGTTTGTGTCAGATCCATTGTCTCTCCTGCCAAGAAAATCATCAAACGCTGGATTAAAGAGGAAAAATAAATCTGTCCAAAAGGATTGGAGAGCTTGGGCTGAGGTGAGAGGACCTCAAGGGGTCAAGATTCCAAGGACAAGAAAAGCACCAAGGTGACTCTACACCATAGCTTTCCCCCACCACCAGTTTATGAGTGGCAGCCTAGTGTTCAGGATCACCCAGGGAGGCCCTAGTAAATGCCCTAGACTTTAAGGTGGGACACCTGAGGAGAGCAGATTAGATAGTACTGAAAAGAAGGTCAGGGGACTGGTCTACAGATGAGTAGAAAATAACCAGACAGAAGCATCGAGAGAAACAAGGACAGAAACCACAGAAAAGAGCAAAACGGATATACGGAGCAGGGTAAAAAGGTTTAACATGTGTAGTGGGGTCTCAGGAAAAAAGGGAAAGAATTTAGCAGAAGCAATGGTGGAAAAAATAACAGCCTAGAATTAACCAAAACTGATAAATGATATCAAAGTACACATTCAAGAAACACTATGCAGCCCAAACAGGATAGATGCAAAGACCATTATACTGAGTCATTTCATGATAAAACTGCTGAAAAGTAACGACAAAAATAAAATCTGAAAAACAGAGGGAAAAGATGCATTATTTTTAAAGGGGCAGTAATATGACTGACATTTGATTTCTCAAAAGAAATAGAAATTGTAAAACAATAGAATTTCTTCAAAGCACTGAAAGAAAATAGCTGGCAGCCTTGAATTTGATTCCCACCAAAAATGTTCTTTAAAAATCATTACAAAAAGACATATCAGATAAACAAATACTAAGTGAATTCATCACCAGTACAACCACACTAATGTAAAATGTAAAGGTTGTCCTATAGGTAGAGGGAAGATAATCCCATTTGGAAAAATGGATATGTATGAATGAATAAAAACACAATGGAGAGGGTAAATATATCAAAAATCAGTAAATCAAAATGAATATTGACTGTTTAAAACAGTAATAATATTAATGTCTCATGATGTTTAAAATAATTGTAGAATTACCAAAATAATCTATATGCTGCTTACAACAGACATTATAAACTCAAGAATGAAGAAAGGTTGAAAGTAAAATAATGAAAATGAAAACTGAATAATGAAAAATGAAAATGAAACACTAACCACTAGAATATATGCCAAGAAGCATCATTAGAGATAAAGAGAAACTCTTCATAAAAATAAAAGGGTCAAATTACCAGAAGATATAACAATTCTAAATGTGTAGGCATCTAATAGCAGTTAAAGACATACTAAGCAAATATGGATAGAACAAAAAGAACAAACAAAAAATCCAGAGCTATAGAGGGTGATTTTCAGCATACCTCTGCCAGTAACTGATAGAACAGTCTGACCTAATTTAGCTGATAGTACAAAATAGATAAAAAGAAATCAACAGGATACATCGATTAAGAAACCTAGATAAGACACTTCACAAATTTGACCAAATTGGCATATATAGAACACTAGACCCAACAACTACAGAATACACATACTTTTCAACTGCACACAGTTAGTTCCCAAAAGTAGACCCTAAGCTGCGTTCTAATGCAAGTCTCAGAAAATTTCGAAGGACTGAAATCATTCAGAGTATGGTCACTGACCACTATGGAATTAAGCTAAAAATAAATAACAAAAAAAAATTGAAAAGCTCCCAAATGTTTGGAAATGAAACAATATACTTATACACAATCCATACCTAAAATATTACAATTAAAATATCTTGAATAATGAAAATATGACACACAAAACTTGTGGCATGCAGCTAAAGCTATGCTCAGAGGAAAATGTATAGCTTTACGTGCCTGCATTAGAAAAAAAGTTTCAACATCAATGATTTAAATATCCATCTCAGCATGTTATAAAAAGAATTAGGGAACAATAGAGGGAATTGACAAAGTCAAAAGTTGATTCTTTGAACATATTAATAAAATTGATAACCTACTGTTGAGAACAAATCAGATAAAAAGAGTGCATAAGTTATCAATATCAGGAATGAAAAGGGGGATAACCCAATGCTGCTAGAGACATTAAGAAGACAATGAAGGAATATTTGAACAATTTTTGCTACTGAGTTTTAGATGACAGAAGGAATCAACAAATCCTAGAACACAGTTTACTAAACTGACCCAAAAAGAAATAGAAAATCTGAATAATCCTATAACTACTAAAGACCTCACGAAGAAAACTCCATGCCCAGATGTCTTCATCAATAAATTCTACCAAATACATAAGAAGTTGTAAGCCATTCTCTCTCATGAACATAGAAGTGAAAAGTCTAAAGAAAACATTTAAAAAAATCAAATTTAAAGGTATAGCAATCATATAGTATGATAATATGTTACAAGAAAGTAGGATTTAACTCAGACAGAGGGGTGGTTTAACATTAGAATTCGATCAATTCATCACATTTACAGAATAAGGGAGTAAAATTACATAACAATCTCAATAGATTATAGCCAAAGTATTGGATAAAATTTAACACCAAACTAAACTCAAAATAGAAGGCAACTTCCTTAATCTGATAAATATCATGATAAAAAAACAAATTTACAGCAAATATTATACTTAATAATAGAACACCAAAACTATCCTTTGAGATCGGAAATAAGACAAGGATATTCACTATCATCATTTGTATTCACCTTATATTGGAGGTTTTAGCCAAAGTGGGCTGGATATCCATATAAAGAAATAATTAATCTTGACTCTCTACATCATACTATTCATAAAAATCAATTCCAGGTGGATTGAATATTTAAATGTGAAGATAAAACCATAAAGCTTCTGGAAGATAACAGAGGAGAATATCCTGGAATATGTAAAGATTTATTAAACCAAATGCATTAAGTATAATTCTAAAGAAAAATATTGATATATTGGACTACTTTAAAGTTAAAAAACTTTTAAGAGTTCATAGAATAAAAGGTGAGTCAGATGAGGAAAAAATTTGCAATACATACAGCTAACAAATAGCTAATATACAGAAATATAAAAAACTCCTCGTAATGATTGAGAACAGCATGAAAACCCCATATAGAAATAGACAAGAGATTTTTTTTAATTTTTAAATATTTTATTTATTTACTTGAGAGAGCGCAAGCAAGAGAGAGAGAGAGCAGAGTGCGGGAGAGGGGTGGAGGGAGAATAGCCAATGAGCCCAACTTCCTAAGTCATCAGGAAAATGCAAATTACAAGAAAGCAATACCACACTGTGTCCGTTAATTTTACGTGTCAAGTTGCCTTGGCTACAGTACCCAGATGTTTGGTCAAACATTACTGTAGATGTTTCTGCGAAGGTATTTTTTGATGACATTAACATTTAGATAGGTAGACTTTGAATACAGCAGATTACCCTCTATAGTATGGTTGAACGTCATCCAATCATCACTTGAAGGACTTAATAGAAAAAGACTGACCTCTCTTGAAGAAGAGGAAGTTGTGCCAGCAGATGGTCTTCAGACTTGAACTGCAGCATCATCTCTTCCCTGGGTCTCCAGCCTGCTGGCCTATCCTGAAGATTTTGGACTTGGCAGCCTCCGTATTTATGCAAGCCAATTCCTTAAAACCTCTCTCTCTCTTTACACCGCCCCCCCCAAACACACACACCCACATCTTTATTGGCTCTGATTCTCTGGAAGGCCCTAATACACATATCCATCACAATGGCTAAAATGAAAAGCACTGACAATGCCAAGTGATGCTGAACATTTGGAGCAACTGGAATTCTCATGCTCTGCTGGTGGAAGTGAAAATTTGTACAAGCACTCCAGGTACCTGTTTGTCAGTAGCTACTAAAGTTGAACCTATGAATGCCCTCAGCAATTCCACACTAAAATATATACTTTTTAATACATGTTCAACAAAAGATATATATTAATGTTCCTAGCAGCACTGTTCACAACGACCCCAAACTGGAGACAACCAAATGTCCATCAACAGTGGAATAGAGGAATAAACAGAGTTAGAGTCAGATGTACAAACTCATATAATAACTTGTATCTCACAAACATAGCTTGAGTGAAGGAAGTCAAACAGAAGGGGCAAACCTCACTGATGCTGTTTGAATCTGAAAGAAAGCAAAGGGACTGGGCTTGGGCGAGGACATGAGGTGCTTCTACAGTGCACCATTTCTTAACCTGGGTGGATATTACATGGATATATTTAGTGTGTTAAAATTCATCCATCTGTATATTGATGATCGGTGTACTTCTCTGCACATATTTATAATTCAATTAAAAAGATTCATCTTAAGAAAATATGTCTCTATCGCTGCCTATTACTTTGGGGAAGTCACTCGTTCTGGAGCCTCAGTTCCTCTGCTGTAAATTGCCGCATGGATTTAAAAGGATGGTCTATGGGAAAACCATCTGCAAAGTATAAATGTAAAGATATTTCCACATGCACTTCATAGGGTATGTACTCAATAAATGTGACATGAAGGTTAAGTCTAAGGGAACACTCTCTATGTGCCAGATGCCTAATATGCCTTATTTTGATTTAACAACCCAGTCATCCTGAATTTACTTCTGAGGAAACTGGAAGCTTAGAGAAGAAGAGTAGCTTGCCCAAATAATCCAGCTGGGCAGCAGCGGAACAACGATGGGCCTCAAGTCGGTGTAAGACGCTGGCCTCAGGCCCACGGCCCAGCACAACATATACCAGGCCGAGGTCCCGCTGGAACGCTCTGGCAGCAAAGGGTGCTGTCTCCTCTCCCCTCCCCCAGGTCCCCAACCTCATTGACCTACGCTCCAGATTGGTCAAACCCAGGGTCGGCTCCTCACTCGGAAATCTTCCCCACACCCAGCCGCGAGGAGGGTGCCCAGTGGCCTACTGCCTTTCCCCCTACCTCATCTTAGTTCAGCTCATTTCTTCAGAGGGCTGTGCCCCCATAGTCTGCTCCCTACCCCCAATGATCCGGTCCCCAAACCTTAACACCACGTTCCAGCTGAGCGGTCCACCGTCGCCCCAACCAAACCCTTCGCGCTCCGCGCCTCACTGCAGTGCGGTCGGCCCCAGGCGCTGTCCTCCCCGCCCACCCTCGACCACCCGGCGTCCCGCCTACCTCGCGCACCCCACCTGCACATGCCCCGCCCCGCGGTCCCGCTGCAGCGCGCGCCCCTCACCCCCGCACGTGCACAGCGGCCCCGCCCCCGCCGCCCGGTCCTCGCCGTCCGCCCGCGTCCTCGCGCGCCGGCCGTGCGTTCCGCGGGTCGCTGAGGAAACTTGGTGGCGGTTCCGCGACCAGGGCGGCGATGGCGGCGGCCGGCCGGGAGCAGGAGCGGGACCTGGCGCGCTTCGTCTACGTGACACGCTTCGGCTCGCACCGGTGCGGCGGCATCTTGCAGCTCGGCGGCCGCCGGGCTCAGGGCCGCGGGAGCACCGGGCGCGGGGCCGACTGCAGCCCCGAGGAGCCGCGGGCGGCGGCTCCGGCCGGCGCGGAGCTGACCCCCGGCCCTCGGTCCCGGGCCCCCGCGGCCTCCCCGCCGGCGCAGGCGTCGAGCGCGCGGAGCTGTCCCCGGCCGGCGGCGCGAGCAGGTGGCGCCTAGGGGGCGGTGGGTGGGCGGGAGCCTCGGTCCCGGGGCGGTGGGCGCCTCAGCCCTCGGCCTTCCGGCAGCGTCCTGTCAGCCTTCCGGCCCAGCTGCGGCGGAGCCAGCCCAGCGGTAACCCGGAGCGGCCTGCGGCCTGGGGGGCCCCTCGGGCCGTGGGCGGCCGGGCTCGACTTCCTGTCAGTCCAGCCGCCTGCGCGGGGCCGAAATATGAGGCCCGCGGGTCCCTGGCTTCACGCGAGTCCCGGATAGCGCGCCGAAAGGCACGTGCCGGTCATGTAAAGTCAGTCAGACTGACAGGAGTGGTCTCTGGATGGAGCCCCTTGCGTCCCCCACAATGAGCGGGGCCAAGGCGTGCTTGTTGGTATTCCTAGGAGTCACTGAATTTTTATATTAGCTTAAGGAGAACTGACGTCTACCAGGTTGAGGCACTTCCTCTTTGAAAATAGGATGTCTTAACATTTGTTCAGTCTGCTTTTGTGTCTCTTGGGAATGTTCTAGATTTGACATTTTCCTATAGGTTTTGCGTGTATCTTTGCTAAATTGATTCCTAGGTGTTTGATTTTCTGTTGTAAATGGGGTTTCCTCCTCCATAATCCCCTCTATTTATTGTTAGTATATAGGAAGTTTCTTGATCTTTATTTGAGAGAGAGAGAGAGAGAGAGAACAAGCAGGGGGAGAAGTTGAAGGAGAGGGAGAAGCAGACTCTGTGCTCAGCGTGGAGCCTGAGGTGGGGCTTGATCTCAGGACTCTGAGATCATGACCTGAGCTGAAGTCAAGACTGGGAAGCTCAACCAACTGAGCCACCCAGGAGCCCCACTTCTTGATCTCTAAAAAAAATCAACTGTATTTAGGATTGATTTTATATACATTTTGAGGAGGTTTGATAAAGTTATATCTCTAGTAACACACCACCACAATTAAGATACAGAGCATTTCTATCTCCTGGAGAGGTCTTCCTTCTTTTTTGAAGGCTTATCCCTCCACCTGCAGTTCATTCAACTCACCTATTAAAAGTGTACAACTCAATGCTTTTCACAGAGTTGTGAGACCATCACCGCATTCAATTTTGGAACATTTCTTTTTTTTTTTAATTTTTTATTGTCATGTTAATCACCATACATGACATCATTAGCTCTTGATGTAGTGTTCCATGATTCATTGTTTGTGCATAACACCCAGTGCTCTACGCAGAACGTGCCCTCTTTAATACCCATCACCAGGCTAACCCATTCCCCCACCCCCCTCCCCTCTAGAACCCTCAGTTTGTTTCTCAGAGTCCATTGTCTCTCATGGTTCATCTGCCCCTCCGACTTACTCCCCTTCATTCTAATTTTGGAACATTTCTAATGCCCCAAAAGAAAACCTATTCCTATTAGTACTGTACACTATACCCATTAACACTCACTATTCCCTCTCACTGCCCTCCCCTACCCCTAACCCCAGTGCTAAGCAAAGGCTAAACTTTTTGTCTTCATAGATTTGCTTATTCTGGATATCTCATATAAATTGTCTCATAAATATGTGAGATTTCTTGATTATCTTCTTTTACTTAGCCTATTGGTTTTTGTATGTTAACTTTTCAATCCTAGCACTTCACTGCATTCTTTTATTATTAGAGTAAGTTTTATTATTGATACTAATGATTGTCCAGGTATACTGTGATGTTATTTGTAAATAGAGATAATTTCATTTTTTTTTTTACCCATTCTTATGCCTGCAGTAGATTTGTTTTGTCTTACTACATGCATTACTAATACCTCGAGTACAATGTTCAATAGTAGTGGAGATTGTGGGCATCCTTGCCTTATTCCTGACCTCAGGGGAATGCCTCTAGTGTTCCTCATTAAATAAGGTACTGGCTTTAGGACAAAGGCATATATATTAAAAATATTAAAAAGTATTCCTCAGTTTTTATTTTCTTCATTTTTTTAAATTGTAAATGAGTGTTGAATTTTGTCAAAGGCTTTCTCAGACCTATGGAGATAAACACATTTTTCTGTTAGATTTATTAGTATGGTATATAATATAAATGGATTTTCTAATATTGAACCAACCTTGCATTCCTGCAATAAATCCTACTTGGTTATGATGTTATTTTCTTAAAGTAGCTTGGACTTTGCTAATAATTTCTTCAGAATTTTACAGTGGTATTCATGAGAGATAGTGATCTGTAGTTTTTCTTTCTTTGTACTTCTTCATCTGGCTTAGGTATTAGAGTTACACTTACTTCATACAAGGAATCACAAACTTTTCCTTCTTTTTCAGTGCTCTGGAAAAATTTATAGAACAGTGGGACTACCTGGTAGAATTTTTCTGTGAAATCATCTGGGTCTAGTGCTTTTTGTGGAATAATTTCTTAACAACTTTTTCTATATCTTCTGTGAAATTGCTCTTTTTAAGCTTTCTAATTCTGATGGGTCAATTTTGGTAATCTATATTTCCCTAGGAAATTCTCTATTTCATCTGCGTTTCTAAATCTATTTGCGTAGAATTCTGCAAAGTAGTATCTTATAATTAAAAAAAAATGTCTTGTGTTTCAATGGTTGTTTTCCAGTTGTCATTTTTTTCTGTATGTATGTGTATTCCCCCTTTTTCTTGATCAAGTTAGCCAGTGTTTTGTTTGTTTTAATTAAAAAAAAAACAGGATTTCAATTTATTGAGACATCTTGTTTTTCTAGTCTCTTCCTCATTAAAAAATAAAGATAAATAATAAAGATGAAACTTTGTTATCTCCTTACATGTGCTTTCTTTTGGCTTACTTTGTTCTTTTTATACTTTTTTTCAGCAGGACATTTCATTCATTTATTTTTATTCTTTTTATTGATAAGTGTTTAGTGCAATGCATTTTCTTCTAACCACTACTTTAAATCCCATAGATTCTAATATGTAGTGTTTCCGTTGTCACTATTTTTTTAAATTCTGTAATTTTAGTTTGTGTTACCCTTCTCACTCTAGAGTTGCTTAATAGATTCAAGTTTTGTTTTTGTTTTTGTTTTTTTTTAATCTCCAGGACTTTTCTGTTTTGTTTTTGTTAGTAAACTGTCTTATTGCATAATTTTTTAAAAAAAGATTTTATTTACTTATTTGTCAGAGAGAGAGAGAGAGAGCAATCAGGGGGAGCAGCAGACAGAGGGAGAAGCAGGCTCCCGCTGAGCAAGGAGCCCAATGTGGAACTCGATTCCAGGACCCTGAGATCATGACCTGAGCCAAAGGCGTCCCTGTTTTATGGCATTATAATCTGAGTGTTTATAAGGTCTGCACTTTTATGGATGCTACTGATGTTTTCTGTGTGACCTAATTTATGATCCTTCCATTTTGTTCTTTTTCTCTCCTGGAAGCCATGCAATTGGAAAACTGTCCCTTTAAATCATGCTTGCCCCTTTAAACTGAGTCTGTTCCAGTAAATGGCATGTTTGGTACTTTATGTGGTGTCTGGCCCTTTAAATTGCCCATTGAAATCCCTTTTCTGTAGTTTTTGCTCTAATCTGTAGGGTTTTGTTTTAGTATTTTCAGATTTAGGGTTGGTTTAATCTTTCTGTTGGTTGCTCCAGCTCTCCTGCAGGCACTTTTTTTAGTGTCCGTCTTCTCTTCCCTGCTGGCCACAGAGCCCTGCTTGGGGTGGGGCTGGAGCATATAGGATCAGAGCCCTGATAATTGTGCGACTGAATGATTTTTCTTATTTTACTTAAACAGTTATTTTGCAGTTTCAGTGTTCTCTGTCTTCAAGTAATGCTGAAGGTGTGGTTTTATGTAGAATTTTCAAAACGTGAAGTTGTTTGGCATGAAATTTTGGGAAGTCAGCTACTCTACATTCCCCATTGTCTTCAGTGACTCAGAAAGTCCAAAACTGAAGGTTTTTGAACAAGAAAAGTGAGGGGCATCTGGGTGGCTCAGTTGGTTAACTGACTCTTGGTTTCAGCCCAGGCCATGATCTCAGGGTTGTGGGATCGAGCCCCACATCGGGCTCCGTGTTCTGCACAGGGTCTGCATGTCCCTCTCCCTGTGCTTCTCCTCCTCCTCCTCTCTTTCTCTTTCAAATAAATCAATTTAAAAGAGATAGAGAAGTGATAGGGTTAGATTTCCTTAGGCCATGCTATATAAGGGAGATTGAATTGGAGGCAGGCAAGACTGAAGCCCAAGTTGAGGAATATATACATATTTTGTTTGGTATCCTTCCAGACTAAATTTACTCTGATAATTTCGATGTATGAAATTGTGCTCTGTGTGACTTAGATTGACTGCTGAGAATGAGCTGTGGCGGGAAGCCTTCAGAGGTACCTAAGCAGGGTCATGATTTTGGACTCCAAGCCCCTCTAATGGCCTCATTGTTAAAAGGCACTCACGTTTTTGTTTTGTTTTGTTTTTTTCTGGCTCCTCTGCCAGGAATCAAAACATCCAGGGGCAGTAGAAGACACTTTAGCCCTGGGCTTCCAGCTTCTTTGAATAGTCGAAACAGGGTAAAAGGTTTATTCTAGGAAGAGGAGAGAGTATGGTGATGGTGGTAGCGGTTGTGGTGGTGAGGAGCTCCACAGCTTAGGCGAGAAGCCAGAAAAAAATACAGTGGATTCGAACAAGAGCTTGTATTGCTTTAGTGCCACAAATCAAAGGACAAATAGTAGTCCATCAGCAAGATAGTGGATTGAAAGCGAAGAACACTGGAAGCGGCTGAAGAAGCTCCCAGAGGGGAGGGGGACAGAATGGAAGGGATGCCTGAATTTGTGCTAGAGATCCCCACCTATGTGGGTGAGGAGTAACTGGGTAGCCGAGATTATGAAACCTGTGTTATGCTGTTGTAACTTTGCACCGTGCAGACCTAGGATGGCTTTCCTCTGGTTGACTTCTCTGCTGGGGTGGGAAAAGACAATAATGCAGTTTGCCCTGAAGTTTGGTTTTGAAATTTTGGGATTTTTGCTGCTCCTTTGTGGTAGGGATGACATGGTCAGATGTGGAGGAAGGAGAACTAGAACGGAGCTGGGCTGGGAGAGACTGGAGGCCAGGGTCCTGTTAGAGGGCAGTCATAGTCGTCCAGTGCAAAGATAAAAGGTCTGACCTGAGACAGCAGCAATACAGAAAGCAGAGGATCAATGACTGACTAAAAGATGCAGAAGGAAGGGTTGATGCCAAATCTGAAGTTTCTTGCTGAGCAGCTGGGCAGATGATGGAGCCATTAACCTCAGAGCCCCCTTGCTGTGCTTGTGAGACCAGGAATAGAGTCATATATTTATATTTAAAGCAAGCCAGAAAGTGCTTAAGTTTTACTCAGTTTGGGGTGTATTTAATATTAATATCAAAGGGAAGTTTATTAAATACTTATGCCTGCCACTCTATGGGGAAGTAGGTAAATTATTTATCCATTCAACAACATTGAATGTCTTCCACACTGTGGGCACTAGATTAGGTGCTACTGACATAGAAGAATCAGAATATTCTGCTGTCAAGGAACTTCTAAATGAATAATATGAATACAAGCTAGTAGACTTGAATGCTCTAAGAAAGACACCTGAGAAAGGCTTTGATAGTTTAGGGAAAGGAGAGGCATAAAGGTAGGAAATCAAGGGACATGAATAGAGAAATTGCTAGTGGAAGGTAGAGATTATCAAGAGCATTGGCTTTGAAGTCAGAAAGACATAATCTTGGCTCTGTCATTTATTAGTAGTGTAATATTGTCCAAGTTAACTGCTCTGATTCTCCGTTTCCTTATATGTAAAATGGGGATAATAGTTCTCTCCACAACAAGTCACTACAAAGACTAAGAGAAGTACAGAATGCATGCAGAGTCTCCAGCACAGTGTTTGATATAGAATAAATGAACAGAGATGGCTTGGAGGAAAGGGGAGATTATCCCAGTGAGTAGTATATAGTGGGCCTGACTAAATATTTGTTGAATGAATGAAAAGTAAGTTTTGGACCAGATTGCAGAATGCCTTGGAGACAGTCATTGCATAGTCACTGAAGATTTTTGAATGGTGGAGTGAACAATCAGAGACAGGTACACTTCTGGAAGGTATACTTTGTAAGCTGTTTCTGTAAAACGTAGTGGAGTTTAGAAATCCAGGGGCAGGCAAATCAGGAAACTCTTCTAACATTTCAAGCAAGACTAATACATCAATTCTCACAGAACTTGGGAGATATATTCATAATTTATACACAACAGAGGATGACAAGTGCTTTTGTGGAAGTATAAATAAATGCTTTGGAAGTGGTGAATAATTTGGGGTTGAGGGAATCAGGGAAGGCTTCATGGTGGTGGAACTCCATGAGAGTCACACATGTTGCTGAGTTAGGAGGGAATTACAGGTGGGAAAAATTGTGTGAGCATAGCCCTGGATATGGATCTGTGATGGAGACTGATTAGGGAAGAACTGGGAGTATATTTGGAGTGTATAGAAACTGTGTGTAGAAAGAAGGTTAGAGAAAGATTGAAAACATTAAGTTGGGACAACGTCTTTGGTATACACTGGAGCTACCCTTAGTGAAGTATGCAAAACAAATAGAAGAAATGATTTTGTCTTTTTCTTTCTCACATCCTCTATACTCCTTGACATATTTTAGATCCCCAGTAATTATAGGTAGACTTGATGGCTCCTATCCTGACCTCAAGGAGTAATGTCTAGGTTAGGTAAGACTTACAAATGGAAAATATTTGAGAATGATGCAAGTATAGTATTCCAAAGGCGTAGGCATTTAGAGGGAAAGGTACATATGGGTATGTGAAGAAAAGAGATTCTTAGACTTGAGTTATTTTCCTATGCTATATCTGCATATAAATCTGTACTATCATTTACTTAATATATTTATTTAAATATGTGCATTTTTCCCTCTCAACTAAATTTCTTTTTAGAACACTTTACATCATTATCTCAGTGGCAAACCTGTACCATTTGCCACGAATAGAAATTAATTAAAAACGATCTAATAAAAGCAAAGCAATATTATTACATTCTAGCCAAATAGCTTGTCTAACAAAGGTTGTCTGTAGTCATAGAGAGAAGCAAATCTCAGAGAAGTCTTAATAACATACCAGTTTCAAACTTATACTTTCTCCCTGATGTCATCAGATTGAAAAATAATGGGAAAGAATGAGTTTCTCACTGTGTGATTTAAGGTTCTTTAGTGCTAGGTCTGTGTCCCATCCAGAATCAGTGGTATGCTTCTCACAAATTGGGAAATGCCATTTTAGAACATACTCGAATTCACTAGCAAATGGAATACTTACTGCGTATCTAATGTGTATGGTATTAGATACTGGATCTCTAATAAAGAATAAAACACACTCCCCAAGTAAACAACATGATAAATCTCATGATAACTGAGCATAGGGTGCTTTGTGAAATCAGAGAAGGTTCCTGGAAAGCTAAATATTGAATGAGGGGAAGAAAGCCAGGTATAGAGTGGTAGTGGTAGGGCAGGGATAATGTGGGTAAGTTTTCGGGTGGGCAGATTACAAATATAAAGGCTTTTAGGGAACGCATGCTCAGTGTTTTATGATTTTGTCCTTGGACACACAAGCCCTTGGGTTTTCTTCTAACAGTTAATACTTGGGAAGGCAGCATGGTTTGGGGAGTAGAGGGAGGAGGCTTACTCACTCTGACAAACCTTTATTAGTACCTACTATTTGTCTGGTAGTGTGGGTAGAAAAATAACTAAGACACATATAGCTATTGCCCTCAGGGAGGTCACAGCCTAGTGGAGGAAACACATTATAAATATGTGATATAAAAGTGTGCTAAGTGATGTGACCTCAGTGTTCCTGGAGCTAGTGCTGTGTGGGGGACTGTAGAGAGGAGGTGATGGTGTGAGCTGAGTCTTGAAGAGCAGGTAAAAATTTGCCTGGCAGGTGTGTGTGTGTGTGTGTGTGTGTGAGTGTGTGTGTGTGTACACACATGCATGTACACAGAGTGTTTTAGCCATATACAACAGCATGTGCAAAGGCTGGGAAGGATAAGAATGAGGCATTTGAGGAACCACAGGTATTTGGGAGAGTTGAAATCATAATGTGTGTCTGGAGTTGAATGGAAAAGAAAGGAGACTATGGAGATGCATTGGGTCAAGATGTGGCTTCTGGTATTTGGTGTTGCTGACTTTGGGTACTCACCTTTCAAATAAGTAAAGAAAGGAGATTTCCTAGGCATTCCAAGGTAGTTTCTTGGTTTTCTCCCCCAGCATAGTATTAGCTAATTGGTAAACTGGTATTATCTAGTGAACAGAAATATACCAACAAGTGTAAAAATCCCCAGAGACAACTCAAGAGACATTTATAATTGTCTTTATTATCAGGATAGTGAATCATTTAAAATATGTGCTGGCCTTGATCTTTTATCTTTTCACTCTCTTTTTTTTAAAATTAGGTTTAACCCAGAAGAATTTAGCTAAAAAGTTTGATTTCCCCATCCCTTTGAATGAAGTTTCCAAAATAATGAAGAAAAAGAAAAAGGTATATTATAAAGGAGAATGAGCAATATTTGAATTTTAAATTAACCTCTCTAAATACAAATGTGTGAAGATACTCAGCAGTAAAAATAGTTCCATCTTTTGAAAGTTTAATTTACTGAAATGAGAAAATAGAATTAATTTAGTGGAAATGGAACTGGGTTTGGAAATATTTATTAACTGTAGAGAACAGTCCTTCCAGTGTTTGAAGATGTAAACACATTTTAATCAAAATGTAATGGGAGATTTTTCAAAGCATGAAAATATATGTTTCATAGAATATAGCAAACTTTGATAGATAGTGTAATATAAAGAGAAAATCATGGATTTAACAGAAAAGAATAACATATTTATACTGGTGTCATATTGCTCTTTTAAAGAGAAGGGATATACATTTAGTTTGTAGAAGGAAAGCTAACAAGGATGAACCTTTATTGCTGAACCATTTTCACCTCTAGTTGTCCAAATGTCATGGTAACGTGAGTGTTTTAAACTTATTCAAGATCACTAGCTCTACAGATCTTTGTTTTCCACCATATATTTTACACTTTGGTTTAAAGAAACTGTTAGTTGATAATGATACATAAAATTGTATTGTTTCTAAGCTTTGAGTTTGTATGAGTTACAACCCAGGCATGGTATAAAATAGCATTCAAGGTGATTCATCCTAAATGTATTTTGAGTGTGCATCTGATCTTCCCACTATACTAAGAATTATTTCTTCCAAGAACCAATTCCCCTTGGGTGAGGAGAACAGAGCAATAGCCAGTGTTTACTTATAACTACTATATGTCACTTACTGGGGTATGTGCTTTACATACATTTCATATATTTACATATATTTTTCATTAATTCTAATAATCCAGTATATGAAGTTATTACTAGATGAGATGTAGAACACTTACCCAACGTCAAGCAACTGTTAAGTGGCAAAGCCAGAATCCGAGCCTAGATCTGTTTGCTTCCATAGCTCTCACTCTTTCTATTCTAGTATATTCATGGTGTCTGGTAATTTTTGCTTTGGTATGTCCTAGGAGAAATGTTTAATTCTTAACTAGAATAAAATACATTAAAAATCTCTAGAAACTCACTATTTTTATAACTGTTGAAAACAAAATTGAATGTGTTGGAACAACTTAGGTAGGACTTTATAGACATTGCCTTCATCCAGGAGAGTTAATGTAAATACTACAGAGAGGAAATGCTAGGAAGTTAGCAGAAGAGATCACTGATTATGGGAAAACAATTACATTTAAGTTTTAGGTCTCTAAGTGCTATTATTGTTTTATAGTGCTATCAGTTGACATGCAGCACGGTTGAGTCACTGCCAGTTGCCTCTGTGAAAATGTATTCCTGCTTCTCTGCTCAGTGTTCCTTAACTGTGATTATATTTTTAAGATTTCAGTATGGAATAGAGTGTACAAAGTCATTTCTAGAATGCTTGAAGAAAATGAAAAATATAGATTCCGGCTGAAATGCCAACAACTGTCTTGTGAAAGTAAGTTAACACAATTTTTGATTGTATTAAAGAAGACTGGCTTCCCTAACCGTTTAGTCACCCTTGGGTCACATTATTCTAGTACTTTTCCTAATTGTCACATTCAGTGTACAGAACTATAGAAATGCGGCCACCATTTTATCACTGTTCATCATAATTAAAAGTACAAAACATTTTAAAGCACTGAGTTATAGACTAGACCACAGGCGTAGGTGTGAGTGGAGGAGCATAGAAGGTAAATGTTGACTAAATTTACTGAGCAAAAGGAACACACTTGTCTGTTAAATCTGAATTTTAATGCCAGCTTTGTAATACAGATTACAAAACTCATCCATATTGATGAAGGAAAACATTTTAACTGCAATATAAAATGATAAATTCTGTGTCAGTTCATATAGTCACTTCCTTCCATGGATGCTGCAGTCTAATTTAATGTATTTAACAAAACTGCCCTTGAATTACGGCCTTGATGTCGTTAATTCATTCCTGGAAAACAACTCATAAATTAAACCATGTTCTAAAGCTGCATCAATATTGAATTGATATTGTGGGCAGAGCAAAATTAGATATAATCTAGTATACTTATTAAAGTAATAGGAAGTTCTGGATTCTCAAACAATTAAGTTGGATAAAATTTATGTAACTAATAATGCCACATGAATTGATAGATCATAATAGTTATTCCCTTTCCTTCACATACTTGTCATAATACTCATGTTACCATGCTGAACACTTCTATAGGTTCTTAGTACAGTCACTTGTTGACAGCTTCTATTTTGACAGTCAGTAAATCTGCAGAATTGAGTTTTGTGAAAAATATTTTCATAAGATGATAATTAGAATAGAAAGCCATTTTGTAAGCAGTGTTACACTGGAGACTCATTACTGTTTGTGTAATATTGCATTAATAATAGCATAAATTGTTTGCAATAATGACATATAAGCCAATGTTCAGATTAGTGATACTCTATTTATTCAATTAAGGAGAATGAGACAGAAGTGGGGATTAGGAGGAAAAAAGAAATCTGTGGTTTTTTAGGTGAAAAGGATGTTTGAATAGGCAGAGCAATGCACACAAACCCTGGACATTGTTCTAGGTGTTAATCCAGATCCAGTTACTTTAATAAACAGATTACATCTAATTTTGCTCTGACCATAACCTTGAACTTGTCAATTCTCATGTGACGTTTATTACTAACCGTTAAGTAATCTTGCAAGGCTTATTTGGCAACTTAAAATAATATTCTGTGTTTTCCAGAAATAGCCTGTTATAAACAAGTGCCTTGTAATTTATTATGTTGCATTACAATTTTAAACCAGATTACAAAAACTAATAATAATGTTTTAGAAATGTATTATAATTCTTATTTTTTATTACATATTTATTAAGGGGAAAAACAGTGCTAGAGGCCAACTTGAATCTTCTGTATATTTTATGTTGTTCCTAGACTCAAATTACACAAGATGAATCTTCTTATCATCTTCTGGTAAGAATCCATTTATATAACAATTACAAAGTATAGGCTTTATTTCCTTCCCTTTTACATCTTACCTTCTCCAACCTTTAGTGTATACCCATTGCTAATTCCAGCCTGTTTCCTTCCTGAAACCCAGTGCTTGGCACATAGTAAGCCCTAATTAAATATTTGTTGAAATTTAATAAACATCATTTGGGCCCCATATTCACGGTGCTATTGAAACTACTCTTTCCATGGCCCATGATTTTTGTGGGTTTGTTTGTTTCTTTCTTTATATCTTCTAGGTCCCTTTTCTCTTTGAACTTGTCACATTTAATATTGTCTTCCTACTACTTTCAATTTTTCTTCTTTCTTAGTGTCCTGGAGGTTATGACATGGTTCTCTTTCTGCCTTTCTGACCATATTTTCTGTATATTTTTTATTTGTCCCTTTTGCTACCACTTAAAAACAAATGCTGCCCTGGGAGTAATTGTGGTTCTGCTCTCTCTTTACATATTTATTCTGAGATAACATACCCATTTAAAAATTTTATTTATTTATTTATTTATTTGACAGAAAGAAAGAGAGCGAGAGAGAGAGCACAGGCAAGGGGAGCGGCAGGCAGAGGGAGAGGGAGAAGCAGGCTCCCTGCTGAGCAGAGAGCCTGAAGTGGGGCTTGATCCCAGGACCCCGGGTCATGACCTGAGCCAAAGGCTGACGCCTAACCGACTAAGGCACCCAGGAGCCCCAACATACCCATTTTTATAGCTTCAATTACTGTGTGTATGACCCTTAAATGACATCTTCCTTCTGTCTTTGGACTCTGAATTTCTGTAGGCGATTCTACAGTTATTTTGAAATATTACATGTTTTGAATCGAGTGAATCATCTTTCCTCCTTTCATTTCATTTGGGCCTTGGTTTGCTAATGATCTGGGTTCATTGAATTTCTAGGGAGAGATTACATCCAGTTTGGTGGGGTTTGGAAAGTACTAGAAAAGTAAGCTGGGTGTTGGGAAAGAGAAATCAGACTTTTGTACATGTGGATGTGGGGGGAGGGGAGTATATTTCAGACACGGACATGAGCAAGTTCTATGGAGTCCAAGAAAATGTTCAGGAATGAACAGTTTGATTAAACCTTGTTTACGGTAGTCATTGTGAAGAAAGGTATAAAAATATACTAAGACTATATTTCAAAGGGTCTCAGGTGAGTAATATTTGTATTCCATTAAGTAGGCAATAAAGAAACATCTTCTTAACCCTTTATTCTAAATGATTTCAAATGTACAGAAAAGTTGCAAGAATAATACAAAGAACTCCAGCACACCCTTTACCTAGTTTCACTGATTTTTAACATCTTGTCACATTTGCTTTCTAATTCTTAGACACTTTCTCTCTTTCTCTGTGTGTATATGTATGTGTATAAAATATTACCCCTTAAGGGGTGCCTGGGTAGCTTAGTCAGTTAAGCATCTGACTCTTAATTTTGGCTCAGGTCATGGTCGCAGGGTGGCGAGATCAAGCCCTGTGTCAGGCTGCATGCTGAGTGTGGAGTCTGCTTGAGATTCTCTCTCTCCTTCTCCCTCTGGCCCTCTCCCTAAGCTCTCTCTTTCTCTAAAAATATATATATTATATATTTATATATAATTTATAAATATTATCCCTTAATACTTTAGTGTATATATCCTAAGGACAAAGATATCTTTTTTTTTCTTTAAAGATTTTATTTATTTGACAGAGACACAGTGAGAGAGGCAACACAAGCAGGGAGAGTGGAGAGGGAGAAGCAGGCTTCCCGCCGAGCAGGGAGCCCGATGAAGGGCTCAATCCCAGGACCCTGGGACCATGACCTGAGCCGAAGGCAGATGCTTAATGACTGAACCACCCAGGTGCCCCAAAGATATCTTTTATATAACCACACAACAGTGATCAAATTTCGGGAATTTATTTTTCCTTTTGTAATTAATAAGTATTTTATGGAAACACGATGAAAGACTATGCAAATACCTTGTACATCATCAGTATAGAACATTTTAAAGCAGTGGATTGATCAGATCTGCATTTTAGAAAGAATCTGATGTTATTTTGTAGAAAGGTTTGGAATGGAGGCAAGACAGGAAGTGAAAAAACTGGGGATTCTGACAGGGTCCAAGTGAAAGTGAAATGCACTTAAATGGGAGTAGCAGAGTGGGTGGAGAGGAGACAAAGGATTTGCTGTAGGGGAAAAGAGAGATGATCCTAAGTTCTGCAAATGAGTAGTTAAGAAAGAAGGAAGTCAAAAGAAGAGCTGGTTTTGTGAAGCTACTGAATTTTATTTTGGTGTGTTGAACTTTAGCTGTAATGAGGTATTCAGGTGAAAATTCCAAGGGCGCAGCTGGAAGTGTCCTGTTGGAGCTAGTGTACAATCTATGCTGCATGAAGGTCATAGGTAGTGGTGGCAGTAGATGTGCATGAAAACCTCAGTGTGAGAATGGAGGGAGAGGAGAGGACTGAGAACACAATGTTGGTGATGTCTAGGATGAAGAGGAATCTTAGTTTCAAAGAGTGATTCTAGGAGCTTAATCAGAAGTCATGAGCGGGGTACAAATGAAGCTTATAGGAGATTAGGGGCTTGGCAGTTCAAAGGGTTGCAATGGTCTTGTTCGGTGACAGTGTAGGGGTACAAAACTTAGGAGTATAGAAATACATCAGCTAGGAACAATTTGAGAGTTTCTGCACCTAGAAGTAAAGCAGAAGTGCCAAGTGATGACATTGTCCAAAGTGATAATCCTGCTTGTGAGTGGCTTGAAGCGGCCTGGAGATGAAGGACTATGATATAGTGTTTTTGTGACACAGTTTCTGTAACTGGAGCTGTTGAAGTCATCAAGATTATTGGCAGGAGCTGGAGTGGAGAAGAAAAATGAGTTACATATTGAGTGCGTTAGAAGCTTTTTATGGTCAACTAGAGAACATAAAAGTTATCAAAACAGTAAATACAGGGAGTGGCTAACTGTTGCTTAGCAGTCTTAGAAATGTTAAAATATTTCAGTGACTATTGACCATGACGTTTTATCTTAACAAGATTCAATTTTGTCATCTTTTATTTAGGATTAACCTGTCTTTGGATCTGTTTACCAGAGAAGACTCTGAAGAGTTTGAAGATGGAACTTTAAATTGAATCATAATTATATGTTAATTTTGGTGTGTTTTGTTGGAAGTGGGACTTTCATAGTTGAATAGAAAAACTATCTTCATTATAAATTCATAATTGAATAGGAAAACTACCTTCATTATAAATAATGTATTTCCTTGCAAGTTATAATACAGATTTTTGTTAAATATTATTATCATATGCACACAAGTGTTATGCAAGTCTTATTCAAATGTGAATTAATGCTTATTCCATATCTTTCTAAATTAATCTTATACATAAAATTTAAATTTTATGGTAAAATTTAAATTTAAATAGTAATATAATTGCAGGCATTTACAATTGCCAACTTCTTTTATTAATGAGTCTGCAACAACCACTTTATTCATCCTTCATTTAGATGTAAATGATTTAAATTAAACTCAGATTCCATTTAAATTGTTTTTGGCTTCCTTACTTTTTCTAAATTTTTCAATTGTTTTATCATAAAAATCTACAATTTACATAGTAATGATTATTTTGGGTGTTAAAACTAATGGTATTTAAGCCATCTTTTCATTTTAAGGAAAATTAGAAAATTTGTGCAAATTAAATTGTAATATGGAGTATTTTAGGAAAATTTGGAGGTAAAGATCACAGGAAACATTCTTCTCCTTTCCAAGCCCCTAATTATTAGATACATTATTTTTTTCAGTAAATAAATGAGAGATATAGTACTTTGGAAATAATTTAGAAATGTTTCTCAGTAAAGTCCCATTATTTTCTACTCAGTATTAAGTAGTAATTAACTATTGCCTAGACCATTTTTTTTTGCTTTTTGTTGATGCAGTCTCTCTCCCTAAATTGTATCAAAGGCCTACGTAGACCTGAAAACTTAGGAGGAAAAGACAAAAAGAAGTTTGCCCATGATAAAGGCAAATAAATCAAAACAAAACAAAGAAACCCCACATGCATACTGAATTCTTTACCACAAAAATTGAATCCCATGCATGGTAGACCTCTTTGGTTCTAGAGGCAGTACATTCCTCATCTAGAAATATTGACCAGGCCCTTATGTTAGGTGACACAGAAGGTTGCCAACTTTGAGTGGGACCCAGTGCAGGAAAGGGCTCTGCAGTAGGTCCAGCCTGGGGTATAAGCAGTCCTGCTGCTTCGGTCATATGATTTGGAAAGACCCTACGGTGTTGGAGATATCATTAGTGGGAAAAGATGTAATATGAAGCTTATGGAAAGCCAGCCATAGACCCTGTAATGGAATTATAAATCAAGGCCATGCTGTCCACAGCACAAAATTAAATGCCACTAGAGAGATGGTTTTGACATGTTTGGGGGCCCTGGTGGAGACAAATTGCTTGGCCATGAGACAAACAAACAAACAAACAAACAGACAAACAAAATACCATCAGCAGACTGCCATAAAGTGAAAATAGCACATCTGGGAAGGAAGACTTCCCAGCAGGAGGTTCCTAAGTGGGACCAGACAGCACAAGTAGGCTATGTGAGCAGGTAGTCCAATCCTCGGGTCACCCACATCAGTTATTCTAACTCCCCTCCTCCTGCTTGTACTTATGGCCATATGAGCAGTCCCATATAATCAGTTGAAAGAGGAGGAAAAGTCTGAGCTTTGGTTTATGAATGGATTGGTTCACTTGTGGGTACAAACCAATAGAGATGGTAGCAATACTATGACCATGTTCCAGAGTGGCCCTGAAAGAAATTGGAAAGGGAAAAGGTTGGAGTTGCAAGCCACACACTTGGTCATCCACTTAGTGTGATGGGGGAGTGTCTCAAGCTGAGAATCTTTGTGGATTCCTGGGCTGCAGCCAATGGCCTGGCCATTTTATCAGGAGCCTGGTAAGAAAGATGAATATTGGAGACAAAAAGGTAAGGTATAGAGTCGAGGCATCTGGATGGACATATGGGAAGGGACAAAGTGTGAAAATGTTTGTATCACATGCTAACACTCATGAGAAGAGACACTGGACAGCTAAGTAGACAGATTGATGATGAGTTGATATTAACTACCTGTCATCATTGGCTACCCAGGAACTTGATTGTCTTTCTGTTTTCAATTTCTTTAATTTCAGTTATTATTTTTTTCCTAATGCCTGCTTTGGGTTTGTTTGTTTGTTTGTTTGTTTGTAGATCCTTAAACTGGAGGCTTAGATTATTGATTTGAGAATCCTCTCTTCTAATGTATGCATTTAGTGCCATAATTTTTCCTCTTAGCACTGCTTTATGTCCCATGGATTTTGATATATTGCATTTTTGTTTTTTATTTAATTGTAAATTAGTCTGTTCTTTCAGTTCCATCAGCTTTTTCTTCACATATTTTGTATATTTTTTGGTGCACGCATATTTAGTTTTACTATGTATTCTTGGTAGATTGACCCTTTATCATTATATAATGTTCCTCTCTGTCTCTGGTAATTTTCTTTTCTCTTAAGTCTGCTTGATAGGATCTTAATATAACTATTTCTGTTTTAATTAATACATCTTTTTCCACCCTTTGACTTTCAATTTGCCTGTATCATTCATTACACTTGAAATGTTGCTTGTACGCAGCATATAGATGGGTCATGTTTTTTAATCCATTCAGCAAATCTCTGTCTTTTAATTGATATACTTTTACCATTTATATTTAATGTAGTTCTTGATGTATGAGGATTTAACTCTTCCATTTTATTTTATGTTTTCTGATTTTTCTTCATTTCTTGGTTCTCTTTTTCCTGCCTTCCTGCTTCTTATGTGATCTCCGTTGACACTTGAGTGAGTAATGGAAAGGGTGGTCAGGGAGTGTGGGAAGAAAGATAAGGCTCATTACTTGCCAGTGGGGTTGAAAATTCTGGCTCCCTACTTAGCCTTTTCTGACAATCTCATTGGGTTATGAGGGGGCAGTTTGATTCAGGGGAAAGTTCGAAATCTGGGGGCCCCACTAAGCCTTTGTTGCCATAGGTGTTTTTGGGATCCAGTTTTTTCTGTGGCGTTTGGCTGGTGAAGAGAAGTTATTAAAATTTTCTTTCTAAGCTATCCTTTTCCAGATGGATCAGGCTTTTATTGGGACTTTTTTGTTTGTGCCCATTGGCATTTCCGGGGTGCTGGCTTCCTCAGCTGCAAGTCTGGGATATATATTTGAGACCATAAAACAAAACAAAACCCCAGGAACTTACCACTGTGCTGTTACTTGGGTCCTGAGGTCCTTAGCTGATTTGTCTTCTTTACATATTTCAGTCTTCTTCTGTTTGTTTTATATATAATATCCAAGATTTTTAGTTTTTAATACTTAGTGGGAGGAATAGGGAAAAGTATATCTATTTTATTTTCCTAGGAGCATAAGTGTCAATTGATATTTTACAAAGGAAATATACAAAGGCATTTCAGTGAAGAAAAGTAGTCATTTCAATAAACAGTGCTGAGACAATTGGATATCCATGTGCAAAAATATGAACCTCTACCTAAACCTCACACCTTATATAAAAGAATAACTCAAAATAAATCATACATGTAAATGTAAAGTGTAAAACCATAAAATGTTTAGAAGAAAATATAGGAGAAAGTCTTAATGATATAAGATTAAGGAAAGAGTTCAAAGTGGATAAGTTTGATTTCATCAAAAAAATACATAAATATTTATAGCATCTTTATTTGTAATAGCCAAAAATTGAGAACAACTCAGATGTCCTTCAGGGGATGAATAATTAAACAAACTGTGGTCTCCATACCATGGCATACTACTCAGCAATAAGAAGAAGCAAACTATTGATACACACAAAAACCTGAATGAATTGTCACAAAATTGTGCTGAGTGAAAAAAGCCAATCACAAAATATGTATTCCATTTATGTAGCATTCTTGAAAGGGGAAAATTATAGAAATAAAGAAGAAATTAGTGGTTTCCAGGGTTGAAGGAGTGGCTGGGGCTTGAAAGAAGTGCATGAAGCTATAGTAAGGTGAATTATATTGATTGATTATAAAACTTTAAGCAAGCCTTGCATTCCTGAAATAAACCCTGCCTGGTTGTGATGTAATATATATATATATATTATATGTGATGTAATATAATATATATATATATATATATATTCTTTATGTATTATTGGAATTGATTTGCTATTATTCTGTTGAGGATTTTTGCCTTTATATTCATGAAGGATATTGGTTTATAGTTTTTCTTTTATTGTAATTTTTGTCTGGTTTTAGTATCAAGGTAATGATGTTCTCATGCAGTGTTATTAGGTGGATACACATTTAGACATGGATCATTGTTATGACCTATGATAAAGGTCAAATTGGCAACTTTATCATTAAGTAATGTCTTTCTGTATTCTTGGTAATATTCCTTGTTCTGAGGTCTATTTTGATATTAACATATGTATGTCAGTCTTCTTTTGATTAGCACTTGCATGGTATATCCTTTTCCATCCTCTTACTTTTAATAGGTCTGTGTTTATATTCAAGGTCTATTTCTTATAGAAAGTCTATCGTTTTTAAAATCCGATTTGGCAAGTTTTGTCCCATTTGGGCCTCTCCAAAATAGCGAGAGTCTGTAGCAATGTGAAAGTCATGGTCTTTTATAGACTACTCACACAAATGATATTACATTACTTTTGTCAAATTATATTTTGACAAATTAGTTTGAAGCATGTCACTAGTTTCCTCCCATATTCAAGGGGAAGCAATTACATGAAGAAATGATTACAGAAGAGGAGATCATTAAGGACCATCTTAGAAGTCTGCCTACCACAGCTTATTCTGTATTACCTCTTTAAAAAAATTTTAGTGGTTAAAATGTGTATACTACCTAAAGCAATCTACACATTTAATACAATCCCTATCAAAATGCTAACAGAATTTTTCACAGAGCTAGAACAAACAATCTTAAAATTTGTATGGAACCACAAAAGACCCCAAATAGCCAAAACATCCTGAAAAAGCAAAGCAAAGCTGGAGGCATCACAATTCTGGACTTCAAGCTATATTGCAAAGCTATAGTCATCAAGACAGTATGGCACAGGCACAAAAACATAGATTGGTGGACACATAGATCAATGGAACAGAATAGAAAACCCAGAAATGGACCCATAACTATATGGTTGACTAATCTTCAACAAAGCAAGAAAGAATATCCAATGGAGAAAAGAGAGTCTCTTCAACAAATAGTGTTGGAAAATATGGACAGCCACATGCAGAGGAATGAAACTGGACCACTTTTTTATACCATACACAAAAATAAATACAAAGTGGATCAAAGACCTAAGTGTGAGAAAGGGAACCATCCAAATCCTAGAGAAGAACACAGGCAGTAACCTCTTCGACCTTGGCCACAGCAACTTCTGGCTAGACACATCTCCAAAGGTAAGGGAAACAAAAGCAAAAATGAGTTATTGGGACTTCATCAAGATAAGAAGCTTTTGCACAGCAAAGGAAACAGTTGACAAAACTAAAAGACAACCTACCAAATGGAAGAAGATATTTGCAAATGATATATCTGATAAAGGGTTAGTATCTAAAATCTAAAGAACTTACCAAACTCAAGACACAAAAAGCAAATAATCCAGTTAAGAAATGGGCAGAAGACGTGAATAGACATTTTCCCAAAGAAGATAGCCAGATGGCTAACAAGACACATGAAAAGATGCTCAACATCATTCATCATCAGGGAAATACAAATCAAAACCATGGGAGATACCACCTCACACCTGTCAGAATTACTAAAATTAGCAATACAGGAAACGACATGCGTTGGCAAGGATGTGGAGAAAGGGGAACCCTCTTGCACTGCTGGTGGGAATGCAAACTGGTGCAGCCACTCTGGAAAACAGTATGGAGGTTCCTCAAAAAGTTAAAAATAGAACTACCCTATGATCCAGTAATTGCATTACTAGGTATTTACCCAAAGAAAACCAAAGTACAGACTTGAAGGGGTACACACCCCCCAATGTTTATAACCATTAACAATATCCAACTATGGAAAGAGCTGAAATGTCCATCAACTGATGAATAGATAAAGAATACACACACACACACACACACACACACACACACTGAAATATTACTGAGCCATCAAAGAGAATGAAATCTTGCCATTGTAATGATGCAGATAGAGCTAGAGTGTATTATGCTAAGTGAAATAAGTCAGTCAGAGAAAGACAAATACCATATGATTTCAGTCCTATTTGGAATTTAAAAAATAAAACAGGTGAACATATGGGAGGGGGAAAAGGGGGCGAAAACAAACTATAAGAGACTCAACAATAGAGAATAAACTGAGGGTAGATGGAGGAAGAAGGGTGGAGGATGGGCTAGATGGGTGATGGGTATTAAGGAGGGAACTTGTTGGGATGAGCACTGGGTGATTTATGTAAGTAATGAACCACTGAATTGTAGTCCTGAAATGAATATTGCACTGTATGTTAACTAGAATTTAAATAAAAATTTGAAAAAAAAATAGTGGTCTCTTTCAGGTTTTCAATATACATCTTAAATTATTTGGTCTACCTTCAAATAATCTTTTAGAGCAATTAAAAATAATTTAAAAATGAATTATATATTTACCTTAATTTATGCCATATCTAGTGATCTTCATTTATTTGTGTAGATTCAAGTTTCTGTCTGCTATCATCCTGATTGGAGAACTTCCTTTAGCATTTCTTGCACTGCATGTCTGCTGGTAATGATTACTCTTATTTTTGCATCTCTGAAAAAAAATATTTATTTTGTTTTCATTTTTGGAGCGTATTTTCCCTGTGTAGAACTCTGGGTTACTTTTCCTTTTTAAGAATATTAAGGATGGGGCGCCTGGGTGGCTCAGTCATTAAGTGTCTGCCTTCGGCTCAGGTCACGATCCCAGGATCCTGGGATCGAGCCCTGCATTAGGCTCTCTGCTTGGCGGGAGGCCTGCTTCCCCTCTCCCTCTCCCCCTACTTGTGTTCCCTCTCTCGCTGTCTCTCTCTCTGTCAAATAAATAAATAAAATCTTAAAAAAAAAAAAAAGGAATGTTAAGGATGACACTCCACTGTCTTCTAGCTTGCATAGTTTCTGATGAGAACTCTGTTGTTATTTCGGTCTTTGTTCATTTGTATGTAAAGTTTCTTTTGTCTCTGGATGCCTTTAAGAGTTTCCCTGTTTTTGGTCTTCAGCAGTTTGAATATGATGTGTCTAAATTGTTTCAGTTTGTTTGTTTTTGTTTTTATCCCTGGTGTCTTTTCAACTTTTTGGATATTTGGTTTGGTGTCTTTTATTACTTTTGGAAAAATTGCCATTATCTGTTGAAATATTTCTTCCATTTCATGTTTTCTTTTTTCTCCTTTTGGTATTCCAGTTACACATATTTTAGACATTTCATATTGTCCTACAGCTTGTGAATGTTGTTCTATTTTTTCCACTCTTCTGTATCTTTGCCTTTCAGTTTGGGCAATTTTTATTGATTTATCTTCAAGTTCATTAATTCTTTCCACCACTGTTTCAAGTCTACTGATGAACCTTCAGAGGATATTCTTTATCTCTGTTTACTAGCATTAACATTTTTGTATTCTAGCATTTTTTTGTTCCTAATAGTTTCACTTGATTCTTTCTTATACTTTTAATTTTCCTGATGAAATTTCTCATCTGGTCATGCATGTTGTCAATCTTTTCCACTAGATAGGGAAGAAAGATATGAACAGAACTTTGTGCCTTCCCTTTAGTGCTGTTATTTTCCTATCCAAGTTCTATACCATAAAGGAGGCTTTCTCTAGCCTTTTGCTCTGTCCACAATCTTTGTTGTGAGCACCTGGTAAAATATGTGGAGAAGACATGTGAATGGGTGAAAATTCTCATGTCTGTTTCTCCTGGGGATTCTATACTCTCATACTGCCTCTAATTCAGCTTTTAGCCATCCATTTAAATTTTAGTTATTCTTAGCAACTTGTACAGTGTCTGACACCTATCCCGGGTAAGCAAGTGTTGGCATGCTTGTCTTTCCTTAGCTTCCAATAAGTTGGTTGCATTGGAACCTCAGCACTCTGATGAGTTAAAGAAAAATTGTGGTTTTTGTAGATATTCAGCTCTTTTTTTATTTGGATGGGAGTGATGCTCTTTCCAGTTTGGTACATACTAAGCTGAATCCAGAAATGTGGGCCATTCACTGTTTCTTGACTATATTTAGTCATTCATGTCATCATGAAATTTTGATCGCCATGTCTCTCCCCTGTCAAATTTATGGATCTCAAGGATAGAGATTTCAGTAATGATTAATCTTTGATTCATGACATTCTCATTGATCAGTGCATGGTCTGCTTGTATTTAGTTATTTTAAATAATACAATAAGCAACTGTGAACCTACCCCCACAACAATATCTTGAAAATAAGTTATATCTAATCACATTGTTCAATACCTTCAACCCATCCTCCCTGCCTTTCCTGTTCAAGATAACCATCCTACTGATCCCTATGCATATGATTCCTTTACTTTCCTTTTTATGTAGTTTTATTATAATCATATGTGCCCTAAAACTTGCATTATAAACCTAGGTGTTTAATTTTCTAATGAGGACATGCTGCATATGATCTTTTTGGACTTTTAATATTACATTAATATTACTTTTTAACATTACATTGCTAACATTCATGCATATTGTTGACTTTCATTGTGGATTGTTTTATTCTGTACTTTTTAAAAGTTAAGTGTGGGAAAATATCCACATTTCTGGGAATAACACAACTTAAGCCTAGATTTTCCTACTTTTTCTTATTATAAATACATTGTCCACTTGCTTAATTTTATTGATGATAAATGATAATCCTAAATGAGTTCTCTGGTTTCTATGCTTTCAGAAATCTGATTGCATGTATAGAGATACTTTATATTCCTAGAAAAGTTACAGAATGAAATCGAATTAATCTGTAGACTCCTACTTCAAGGACCTGACTTTCTGTTTCAGAAATATCCTCATTTACATTATTCTATACTTTCTAAGAATCTGAGTGTGAGGGAGATTTTTTATATTTCTGGAAGTGCTCCAACAGAATCTCAAATGGCTCCATTTAAATGTCCGTTGTCATATTGGCCTTTCTGTGACCCTAATGTGTCCTCATTGGACCCTATTGTTGCAGGAATCTGGTTAAGTTTAGATACATTTTTCAAACAACCTGAAATAGCCTAGTTGATTTTGTAATTTTTTGTTTTCATTTTAAACAATCACCCCAAAATAGGATCTTCTGGACGTCAAGAGACAGAGACCAGCTGAAAACTGAAATTGTCGGAACAAAAGGGAGTGCCATGTAGTTAGCAAATGTGTACTACCCACTCCTGCCTGAAGGTGGGAGTCTTCAATTATATAACAGCCCAGGGCAGAGGTTGTGGAGGGGCAGTGACATCTGGTCAAAAGTCTCCTGCCTTTGTGAGTCAGGTTCTAGTGGGACATTCATTCATTCACTCAGTACTTACTTATGTAATAGTTATTGAGTACCTATGTTCTAGATTCTGTTCCAGGCCCTGGGGGAACGGAAGTGAACAAAACATGCAAAAATCTGTCCTCAGGGTAAGACAGATAATAAACAAAATAAATAAATGTTAAAAAATACTATGGAGAAAAATAAAGGAGATGAAGGTGTATCAAGGGATGCAGTAATAAGTAGGGAGGTGAAGTGAAGGCCTCACATAGAAGGTAATATTTAAGTAAAAAACTGAAGGAAGGAAGCCCATAAAAGAGGCCCAGGTGAGTGAGTGAGAGTGGTAGGAGATGAGGTGAGAGGGTAACAGAGACCAGATTACATTATGCCACTTTGAGGATTTTCCTTTTCTTCAGAGTTAGATGAAAAACTACTGAATAGTTTTGAGCAGAGGACTGACATGAGCCAACTAACATTTAACAGAACTACCTCGGCAACCATTATAAGCATTGATTGAGAGGAAGCAGGGCCTTACCTTATATGAGTTAGAGAGGGATGATTTTTCCTCAGTTCTTTAATATAAACATTAAAAAATCAAACAAGTAGAACTTCTCTACAAAAAGGAAATTTTCATGGGAAATTTTCAAATACTGTAAGTTTTCATTCCTTGGCAGAGATATATAGTCCATATATATATATATATATATATTAATTTTTTATTGTTATGTTAATCACCATACATTACATCATTAGCTCTTGATGTAGTGTT